>NW_028250398.1:2500-183802 GCF_964263255.1 Lissotriton vulgaris
CCCTCCCTCCCCCTCCCCTCTCCTCTCCCTCTCCTCCTCTCCCTCTCCCTCCCCTCCCCCTCCCCTCTCTCCTCCCCTCCCCTCCCCTCCCTCTCCTCTCCTCTCTCCTCCCTCCCCTCCTCTCCCTCTCCCTCTCTCTCCTCCCCTCCCCTCCCCTCCCCTCCTCTCCCTCTCCTCTCCTCTCCCCTCCCCTCCCCTCCCCTCTCCTCTCCCCCTCCCCCTCTCCCTCCCCCCCTCTCCCCTCCCCCTCCCCTCCCCTCTCCCCCTCCCCCTCCCCCTCTCTGCCCTCTCCTCTCCCCTCCCCCTCCCCTCCCCTCTCCCCTCCCTCCTCCCCTCTCCCCTCCCCTCCCTCTCCTCTCCTCTCCCTCTCCCTCTCCCTCTCTCCCTCTCCCTCCTCCCCCTCTCTCCCCTCTCCCCTCCCCTCCCCTCCCCTCCCCTCTCCCCTCCCCCTCTCCCCTCTCCCCTCTCCCCTCTCCCCTCTCCCCTCTTCCCCTCTTCCCTCCCTCCCCACCCCTCCCCTCCCCCTCCTCCCTTCCCCTCCCCTCCCCTCCCCTCCCCCTCTCCTTCCTCTCCCCTCCTCTCCCCTCCTCTCCCCCTCCCCCTCCCCTCCCTCCCCTCCTCTCCCCTCCCTCCTCCCCCTCCTCCCCTCTCCTCTCCTCTCCCCTCCCCTCCCCTCCCCTCCCCTCTCCCCTCCCCTCCCCCTCCCTTCTCCTCTCCCTCCCCTCCCCTCTCCCCCTCCCCCTCCCCCTCTCTCCCCTCTCCTCTCCCCTCTCCCCTCCCCTCCCCTCCCCTCTCCCTCTCCCCTCTCCCCTCCCTCTCTCCTCTCCTCTCCTCTCCCTCTCCCCCTCCCCTCCCCTCTCCCTCTCCCCTCCCCTCCCCTCCTCTCCCTCTCTCTCCCCTCCCCCTCCCCTCCCCTCCCCTCCCTCCCCCCTCTCCCTCCCCTCCCCCCACCCCCTCCCCCTCCTCTCCCCCTCCTCCTCCCCTCCCCTCCCCACCCCTCCTCCCCTCCCCCTCTCCCTCTCCCCTCTCTCTCCCTCCCCCTCCCTCCCCTCCCCTCCCTCTCTCCTCTCCTCTCCTCTCCTCTCCTCCCTCTCCTCTCCTCTCCCCTCCCCTCCCCTCCCCTCCCCTCCCCTCCCTCCCCTCTCCCCCTCCCTTCCCCTCCTCCTCCCCTCCCCCTCTCCTCCCCCTCCTCTCCTCTCCTCCCCCCCTCTCCCCTCCCCTCTCTCCCCTCTCTCCTCTCCCTCTCCCCTCTCCTCTCCCCTCTCCCCTCTCCCTCTCCCCTCCCCTCCCCTCCCCCTCCCTCCCCTCTCCCCTCTCCCCTCTCCCCTCTCCCTCCTCCTCTCCCTCTCCTCACTCTCCTCTCCTCTCCCCCTCCTCTCCCCTCTCCCCCTCTCCCCTCTCCTCCCCTCTCCCTCCTCCCTCTCCTCTCCTCTCCTCTCCTCTCCCTCTCTCCCCTCCCCTCCCTCTCCTCTCCCTCCTCCTCTCTCCCTCCCTCCCTCCCTCCCTCCTCTCCTCTCTCCTCTCCCCTCCCCCTCCCCCCTCCCCCCTCCCCCTCCTCTCCTCCTCTCTCTCTCCCTCCCCTCCCCTCCCCCCTCCCCTCCTCCCTCTCCTCTCCTCTCCTCTCCCCCTCTCCCTCTCCCCTCCCCCTCCTCTCCCTCTCCGCTCCCCTCTCCCCCTCCCCTCCCCTCTCCTCTCCTCTCTGCTCCCTCTCCCCCTCCCCTCCCCTCTCCTCTCCTCTCCTCTCCCCTCCCCTCCCCTCTCCCCTCCCTTCCCCTCTCCCCTCCCCTCCCCCCTCCCTTCCCCTCTCCCCTCCCCTCCCCCTCCCCCTCTCCCCTCCTCCTCTCCTCCCCTCCCCTCTCCCCTCCCCCTCCCCTCCCCTCCCCCTCCCTCCCCTCTCCCCTCCCCTCCCCCCTCCTCTCCTCCCCACACCTCTGCCCTTTCCTTCCCTGTCTACTATACCTCTTCCATGTCTCCTCCTATACCCCTGCCTTTCCTGTCTCCTCCTCTACCCCTATCTTTCCCTGTCTCCTATACCCCTTCCCATCTCCTTCTATACCCCGTCCACTTCCCTGTCTCCTTCTATACCCCTTCCCTTCACTGTCTCCTCCTATACCCCTTCCTTTCCGTCTCCTTTTATACCCCTCCCCCTTCTTCCCTTCTCCCTTCTTTTCCCTTCCCCTTCCCTCTCCTTCCGCATTTCCCTTCCCCTTTCCCCTTCCCCTTTCCTCTTCCCCTTTCCTCTGCCCCTTTCCTCTGCCCCTTTCCTTTGCCTTTCCCCTTTCCTTTGCCTTTTTCCTTTTCTGCTTCTCCTTCCTCTTCCCTTCCTCCTCTTATACCCCTTCTCTTCCCTGCCCTGTCTTCTCCTATACCCCTGCCCTTTCCTTCCCTGTGTCATGTACCCCTTCCCTTTCTTTCCCTGTCTCCTCCTATACCCCTTCCTTTCCCTATCTCCACCTATACCCCTGCCCTTCCCTTCCATGTCTCCTCCATTACCCCTTCCCTTCCCTGTCTCATATGCCTTTCCTCCCCTTACCTGTCTCCACCTATACCCCTTCCCTTCTCCCTTCCTTTACCTTTCCTTCATCCCTCCCCTCCACCCCCTCCTCTACCCCCTTCACTTTCCCCTCCCCCTTTCTTTTCTCATCCTCTCTGCGCTTTGCCCTTTCCCCTTTCCTTTGCCCGTTTCTCCTCTTCATTTTCCCCTTCTCTTCATTTCCTTTCCTTGCCCTCCCTTGTCTCTGCCTATATCCTAACAACCCCCACGTTCCCTCTCTTTCCTTCTTCCTTGCTCTTCCCTTCCCTGTCTCCTAATATTATCTTTCCCTTCCCTGTCTCCTTCTATATCCTTCTCTTTTTCCCATACCCCTTCTTTTTTCCCTATGTCTCATTCCTTCCCTGTCTCCTATACCCATTCCCTGCCTCCTCCCATACCCCTTCCCTCCCTTACCTGTCTCCTCTGCCCCTTCCCTGCCTCCCCCAATCCACCTCCCCTCTCTTACCTGTTTCCTCCTTTAACCCTTCCCAGGCTCCTATACCCCTTCCCTGTTTCCTCCTATACCACGTCCCTTCCGTCCCTTATCCTGACTGCTCCTATACTCCTTACCTTCCCTACCTCTTCATGTACCCCTCCCCTGTCTCCTCCTATACCCCTCCCATACCTGTCTCCTATGCCCCTTTCCTTCCGTCTCCTTCTATACCCCTTCACTTCCCTGTCTCCTTCTATACACCTTCCCTTCACTGTTTCCTCCTCCTATATCCCTTCCCTGTCTCCAACTATACCCCTTCACTGTCTCCTACTTTACCCATCCTCATCTATTCTTCCCTCCCCTTCTTCCTTCCCTTTCATTCCCTGTCTGTTGCCTTTCCTCCCCCGTTTCTTTCTCTTCCCCTTTCCTCTTTACCCTTTCCCCTTCCATTCCCTTCCCTGTCTCCTACTATACCTCTTCCCTGTCTCCTCCTGTACCCTTTCCCTTCCCTGCCTCTTCATATAACCCTTCCCTTCCCTGTCTCCCCCCTGCCCTTTCCTTCCCTGTCTCCTATATCCCTTCCCTGTCTTCTCCTATTCCTCTTCCATGTCTCCTGCTATACCCCTGCCTTTCCTGTCTCCTCCTCTACCCCTATCCTTCCCTGTCACCTCATATACCACTCCCCTGTCTCCTATACTGTTTCCCTTCCCTGTCTCCTCCTGTATCACTTCCCTTCCCTGTCTCCTCATACGCCGTCACTTCCCTTCCCTGTCTCCTCATATACCCCTTCCCCCTTCCCTTCTACTTCCCCTTTCCTCTTTCTCTTCCCTTCTCTCCTCTTCTCTTCCCTTCCCTTCCCCTTTTTGTTTACGTTTCCTTCCCTTCATCTCCCCTCCCCTTCCCCTTAACCTTCCCTTCCCCTCACCTTATCCCTTTCCTTTTCCCCCTTTCCTTTGCCCCTTTCTTTTTCCCTTTTAATTTTCCCCTTCCCTTCTTTCCCTGTCTCTGCCTATACCCTTCCAATCCCCACTTTCCCTCTCTTTCCTTCTTCCCTTCTCTTCCCTCTCTCCTCCTATTACCCGTTCCCTGACTCCTCATATACTCCTCTCGTCCCTTCCCTTTCCCCTTTCCGTTGCTCCCTTTTCATTTCCCCCATCCCTTCCTTTCCCTTCCCTGCCTTTCCTTTCCCTTCCCTGTCTCTGCCTATACCCTTCCAATCCCCACATTCCCTCCCTTTCCTTCTTCCCTTCTCTTCCCTCTCTCCTATTACCCTTTCTCTTCCCTTCCCTAAATCCTCCTATGCCCCTCTCGTCCCTTCCCTATCTCCTCCGATACCCCTCTCCCCTTTTCCCCATGCCCTTTCACTTTTTCCTCCTAAACTCGTCCTCCCCGTCTCCTATACCCCTTCTATACCTCCTCCTGTACCCATCCCGTCTCCTCCTATACCCCTCTCTTCCCTTCCCTTTCCCCATGCCCTTTCCCTTTTTCCTTCTAAACCCGTCTTTCCGTCTCCTTTACCCCTTCCCTGCCTCCTTCTATGCTCCTCCCCTTCCCTGTCTCCTTCTGTATCTCTTCCCTTCCAAGTCTTCTCTTATACATGTTCCCCTATACCCCTTCTGTGTCTTCTCCTATACCCATTCCCTTTCCTGTCTCATCCTATACCCCTTCCCTGCCTTTTCCTATACCCCTTCCCTTCCCTGTCTCCTATGCCCCTTCCCTGCCTCCTCCTATACTCCTTCCCTTCCCTTAACTGTCTCCTCCTGTACCCCTTCCCTTCCCTGTCTAATCCTATACCCCTTCCCTGTTTCCTTCTATACCCCACCCTTCCCTGTCTCCTTTTATACCCCTTATCTTCCCTGTCTCCTCCTATACCCCTTCCCACCTCTTCTGTCTCCTCCTATACCCCTTCCTTCTCTCATACTTTATCTCTCCATTCCCTTCTCCCCCTCTTATCTTCCATTTCACATTTTCCTTTCCCTTTCTCCTTCCCTTTCCTTACCCCTTTTTCCCTCCCCTTTCCTCCTTCCCATTTCCTTTCCCCTTCTCCCTTTCCTTCGCTTTTGCCCTTTCCCTTCCCTGCCCTTCCCTGTCTCCGCCTTTACCCTTCCAACCCCAACTTTCCATCCCTTTTCTTCATCCCTTCTCTTCCCTTCCCTTCCCTTCCCCTCCTTTCCTTTTTCTTTCCTTTCAGTCCATTCCCTTCCTTTCCCTGTCCTCTGTCCTATCCCCTTCCAACCCCTCCCATCCTAATCCCTTTCCTTCCCGATTCTCTCCTTTCCTAACCTTCCCCTTCCCTCCCCTTTCCTATGCTTCCGCTTCTCTTTCTTTCCCCTCCCCATTTCACTTCCCCTTCCCTTTTTCCCCTTTCCCCCTCCCCTTCCCGTCCCTCCTCTTCTCTTTCTTTCCTTCCCTTCTCTTTCCATGCTTTCTCTCTCTCCTCCTATACCCTTCCTTTCTATTTTCTTACCTATCGCTTTCTTCAGTCCTATACCCTTCTAACTCCACACATCCCCTTCTACTGTCCTGTGCCCTTCCCTATCTCTCTCTTTCTCTCTCACTCTCTCTCTCTCTCTCTCTCTCTCTCTCTCTCTCTCTCTATATATATATATATATATATATATATATATATATATATATATATATATCATTTTTTTAATCAACCTAAAACCCTAAGATAACCCATACTACCCCAATGCCCATACCCCCTCAAATTGCTAAAATACCCTTACCACCCCAATACCCAGCATAAATTACCTATAGCACTCCAACACCCATACCCATACTGAACCCCTAAATTACCCTTGACACTCCAAAACCCATACCCCCTGAACTTTAAAATAACCACAGGCACCCCAAAACCCATAGCTACCCTGAACCCTAAAATTACCCTTAGCACCCCAAAACCCATACCCACCCTAAAACCTAAAATGTTCATTGGCACCCCAAAACCCATACCCACCCTGAACCCTAAAATTTCCATTTGCACCCCAAAACCAATACCTAAAATGACCCTTGGCACCCCGAAACTCACACCTCTCATAACCCAAAAATGACCCTTAGCACCCCAAAACCAATACCTACAATGAACCCTAAAATTACCTTTGGCACCCCAAAACCCACACCCACCGTGAGCCCTAAAATTACCAGTGGCACCCTAAAACCCATACCCAACCTTAACCCTAGAATTACCCTTGGTTCCCCAAAACCCACACCCAACCTGAACCCCAAAATTACCATTGGCACCCCAAAACCCATACCCAACCTGAGCCTCAAAATTACCCTTGGCACCCCAAAACCCATACCCAGTCTCAACCCTAAAATGACCCTTAGCACCCCAAAATTCATACCTACCCTGAACCCTAAAATTATCCATAGCACCCCAAAACCCATACCCACCCTGAACTCTAAAATTACCTTTCGCACCCCAAAACCCATACCCCCATAACCCCAAAAATAACCTTGGCACACCCTACCTACAACGCACCCTTAAATTACACTTAGCAGACCAAAACCCATACCCAAACTGAAACCAAAAATTACCCATGGCACCCCAAAACCCATAACCACCCTGAACCCTAAAATTGCCCTTTGCACCCCAAAACCAATACCTAAAATTACTGGTGGCAGCCAACAACCTAAACCTAAAATTACCCTTAACACCCCAAAATTCATACCTAACCTGAACCCTAAAATTACCCTTAGCACCCCAAAACCCATACTCTGAACCCTAAAACTACCTTTGGCTCTCCAAAACCCCTACCCACCCTGAACTTTAAAATTACCATTGGTACCCCAAAACCCATACCCACCCCAAGCCCTAAAATTACCCTTGGGACCCCAAAACCAACACCCACCCTGAACCCTTAAATTATCCTTGACACCCCAAACCCCACACCCACACTGAAACCAAAAATTACCCTTGGCACCCCAAAACCCATACCCACCCTAAGCCCTAAAATTTCCATTGGCACCCTAAAACCCATACCCACCCTGAACCCTAAGGTTACCCTTGGCACCCCAAAACCCACACCCACCCAGAACCCTACAATTACCCTTGGCACCCCAAAACCCATACACACCCTGAACCCTAACATTACCATTGACACCCAAAAACCCATACCCATGCTCAACCCTAAAATGACCCTTAGCACCCCAAAACCCATACCCACCCTGAACCCTAAAATTACCCTTGGCACCCCAAAACCCATACCCACCCTGAACCCTAAAACTACCCAAAGCACCCCAAAACCCATACTTAATCTGAACCCTAAAACTACCCCTGACTCCCCAAAACCCATGCCCGCCCTGAAGACTAAAATTACTACTGGTTCACCAATACCCATCCCATACTGAAAACTAAAATTACCCTTGGCACCCCAAAACCCACACCCACCCTGAACCCTAAAATCACCCGTTACCACAAAACCCATACCCACCCTGAGCACTAAAATTACCATTGACACCCTAAAACCCATACCCACCCTGAACCCTAAGGTTACCCTTGGCACCCCAAAACCCACACCCACCCAGAACCCTACAATTACCCTTGGCACCCAAAACCCATACACACCCTGAACCCTAACATTACCATTGACACCCAAAAACCCATACCCATGCTCAACCCTAAAATGACCCTTAGCACCCCAAAACCCATACCCACCCTGAACCCTAAAATTACCCTTGGCACCCCAAAACCCATACCCACCCTGAACCCTAAAATTACCCATAGCACCCCAAAACCCATACTTAATCTGAACCCTAAAACTACCCTCACTCCCCAAAACCCATGCCCGCCCTGAAGACTAAAATTACTATTGGTTCACCAAAACCCATCCCATACTGAAAACTAAAATTACCCTTGGCACCCCAAAACCCACACCCACCCTGAACCCTAAAATCACCCCTGTTACCCCAAAACCCATACCCACCCTGAGCCCTAAAATTACCATTGACACCCTAAAACCCATACCCACCCTGAAACCTAAGGTTACCTATGGCACCCCAAAACCCACACCCGCCCTAAACCCCAAAATTTCCCTTGGCACCCCAAAACCCATACCCACCCTGAACCCCAAAATTACCATTGGCACCCCAAAACCTATACCCAGGCTCCACCCTAAAATTACCTTTAACACCCCAAAACCCATACCCACCCTGAACCCTAAAATTAACCTTGGCAGCTCAAAATCCATACCCACCCTGAACCCTAAAATTACTATTGGCACCCCAAAACCCATACCTACAATAAACCCCAAAATTACCCTTAGCAACCCAAAACCAATACTCTGAACCCTAAAACTACCCTTGGCTCCCCAAAACCCATATCAACCCTGAACCCTAAAACTACCCTTGGCTCCCCAAAACCCATATCAACCCTGAGCCCTAAAATTACCCTTGGCACACCAAAACCCACACCCACAGAGAGCCCTAAAATTACCGTTGGCACCCTGAAGCCCATACCCAACCTGAACCCTAGAATTACCCTTGGCACCCCAAAACCCACTCCCACTCTGAACCCCAAAATTTTCCTTGACACCCCAAAACCCATTCCCACCCTGAACCCCATAATTACCATTGGCAGCCCAAAACCCATACCCAGTCTCAAACCTAAAATTACCCTTAACACCCCAAAATTCATACCTAACCTGAACCCTAAAACTACCCTTAACTCATCAAAACACATACCCACCCTGAACTTTAAAATGAACCTTAGTACCCTAACAGCCATACCCACCCTGAATCCTAAGGTTACTCCTGTCACCCCAAAACCCACACCCACCCTGAACCCCAAAATTACCCTTGGCACCCCAAAACACATAACCCGGCTCAACCCTAAAATGACCCTTAGCAACCCAAACCAATACCCACCCTGAACCCTAAAATTAACCTTGGCTCACCAATACCCATCCCATACTGAACCCTAAAATTACCTTTGGCACCCCAAAACCCACACCCACCCTGAACCCTAAAAGCACCCTTGTCACCCAAAAACCCATACCCACCCTGAGCCCTAAAATTACCATTGGCACTCTAAAACCCATACTCACCCTGAACCCTAAGGTTACCCTTGGCACCCCAAAGCCCATACCCACACTGAACCTTAAAATGACCCTTGGTACCCCTAAACCCATACCCACCCGACCCCTAAAATTACCCTTGCCACCTCAAACCCCACCCTGAACCCTCAAATTATCCTCAACACCCTAAAACCCATACCCACCCTGAACCCTAAGGTTACCCTTGGCACCCCTAAACCCACACCCGCCCTGAACCCCAAAATTACCCTTAGCACCCCAAAACCCATACCCACCCTGAACACTACTGTTACCCTTGGTACCCCTAAACCCACACCCGCCCGGAACCCCAAAATTACCCTTGGCATCCCAAAACCCATACCCACCCTGAACCCCAAAATTGCCCTTGCACTACAAAACCCATACCCAGGCTCAACCCTAAAATGACCCTTAGCACCCCAAAACCCATACCCACCCTGAACCCTAAAATTAACCTTGGCAGCCCAAAATCTATACCCACCCTGAACCCTAAGGTTACTCTTGGCACCCCTAAACCCACACCCGCCTTGAACCCCAAAATTACCCTTAGCACCCCAAAACCCATACCCACCCTGAACACTACTGTTACCCTTGGTACCCCTAAACCCACACCCGCCCGGAACCCCAAAATTACCCTTGGCATCCCAAAACCCATACCCACCCTGAACCCCAATATTGCCCTTGCACTACAAAACCCATACCCAGGCTCAACCCTAAAATGACCCTTAGCACCCCAAAACCCATATCCACCCTGAACCCTAAAATTAACCTTGGCAGCCCAAAATCTATACCCACCCTGAACCCTAAGGTTACTCTTGGCACCCCTAAACCCACACCCGGCCTGAACCCCTAAATTACCCTTGGCACCCCAAAACTCATACCCACCCTGAACCCCAAAATTACCCTTGCACTATCCATAGCACATCAAAACCCATGCTCACTGAACCCTAAAACTACCCTTGGCTCCCTACAACCCACGTCTACCCTGAACTCTAAAGTTACCCTTGGCTCAGCCAAAACCCATCCCATACTGAACCCTAAAATTGCCCTTAGCGCCCCAACACCCACACCCCCCCCAACCCTTAAATTATCCTTGGCACCCCAAAACCCACATACATCCTGAACCCTAAAATTACCCCTAGCACCCCAAAACCCATACCCATCCTGAGCCCTAAAATTACGATTGGCACGCTATAACCCATACCCACCCTGAACCCTAGAATTACCCCTGTCACCCCAAACCCACACCCACCCTGAACCCCAAAATTTTCCTTGGCACCCCAAAACTCATACCCACCCTGAACCCCAAAATGACCCCTAGCACCCCAAAACCCATACCTACCCTGAACCCTAAAATTACCCTTAGCACCCCGAATCCCATACCCACTCTGAACCCTAAAAGTACCCTTAGCACCCAAAAAAACACCCCCAAAAAACCTTGGCACCCCATACTAAATGTACCCTAAAATTACCCTTAGCACCCCAAAACCCATACCCACCCTGAAACCTAAAATTACCCTTGGCACGCCAAAACCCATAACTACCCTGAACCCGAAAATAACCCTTTGCACCCCAAAACCAATACCTAAAATGACCTGTGGCACCCCAAAACTCATATCCCCATACCCCAAAAATAACCTTCACACCCCAAAACCCATATCTACAATGAACCCAAAACTTACTCTTAGCACCCCAAAACCCACACCCACCCTGAACCCTACAATTACCCGTAGCACCCCAAAACCCATACCCTCATAAAACCTTGGCACCCCATACCTACAATGTACCCTAAAATGACCCTTAGCACCCCAAACCCCATACCCACCCTGAAACCTAAAATTACCCTTGGCACCCCAAAACCCATTACTACCCTGAACCCTAAAATGACCCTTTGCACCCCAAAACCAATACCTAAAATTACCTGTGGCACCCCAAAACCTATATCCCCCATACCCCAAAAATAACCTTGACACCCTTAAACCCATACCTACAAAGAACCTTAAAATTACCATTGGCACCCCAAACCCTTACCTACCCTGAACCCTAAGATTACCCTTGCACCCCAAAACCAACACCCACCCTGAACCCCAAAATTACCCATGACACCCCAAAACCCATACCCAGGCTCAACCCTAAAATGACCCTCAGCACCCCAAATCCATACCCACCCTGAACCCTAAAATTAACTTTGGCACCCCAAAACCCATACCCACCCCAAACCCTAAAAGTACCCTTAGCACCCAAAAACCCAAACTCACTCTGAACCCTAAAACTACACTTGGCTCCCCAAAACCCATGCCCACCCTGAACTCTACAATTTCCCTTGGCTTGCCAAAACCCATCCCATACTGAACCCTAAAATTACCCTTGGCACCCCAAAACCCACACACACCCTGAACCTTAAATTCACCCTAGTCACCCAAAACCAAATACCCACCCTGAACTCTAAAAAAAGCATGTGGCACCCCAAAACCTATACCTACCCTGAACCCTAAAATTACCCTTGGCATCCCAAAACCCATACCCACACTGAACCCTAAAATTACACTTGTCACTCCAAAATCCATACCCACCTTCAAATCACCCTTTGCACCCCAAAACGCATACATAAAATAACCATTAGCACCCCATTCATGTTATAAATATTATATTTAGATGCAAATGGATGTTTATATTCCTTGCAATGCGTTTTTAAAATTCACATTTCGCTGTTATTGTGTTTAATATTTATGAAAAATACGTTTAAAATTGAACACTGAAAATGAATGTCTTGTTAAACTTTTCTTGTTAAAGGGTTGGATGTTTTGTGTTTTTCATGCTCAGTTCAGTTTGCTCTCCAAGCTGCTGTATCTTTGAGCTAGTGGAAATGGGAATGGAAGAGAAGTTAAAGTAGAATTAGGGATGGGAGGGAAGGGGAAATGAGGAAGGTCAGGGAGGGGGAACACGTGATAGTGAAGGTGGGCAGGAGAGAGGGTGAAAGGGAAGGGAAGGTATAAAAAGGGGGAAAAGAGGTGGGGAGAGGAGAGCGCGAATAAAGGAAAGGGATGGGGAAGGAGACAGGCGATGGAGGGGAAGGGGTAAGGAGAGGGAGGGATTAGAGGAAAGTGCATGGAAAGGGGAAAGCTGAGGAGAGTGGATATGAGAAGAGAAGAGTGGAGAGATAGGTAAGGTAAGTGAAAGTGAGAGCCAAAATAGGAAAGGAAGGTAGGGGAAGTGAAAGGAAAGGGGGGAGGAGAGCTAGATAAGTAAGGAAGAGAACCAAAGGGAATTGAAGAGAAGAGGGAAGGGAATAGAAGTAGAGAGGGGAAGGGAGGGTTAGACAGGAAAGTAGAAAAAGGTAAGGGAAAGGAGTGTAAGGGAAATGGGAAGTGAAGGCAAGAAAGGGAGGAGGAAAAGGAAGGAGAAACAATAGGTAGAAAAGTTGGGAGTGGTAGGGAAAAAGGGGGAGAGGGTTATTAAGGATGGAAGTGAGGAGAAAAAAGAGAGGGAAAGGAATGGGAAGAGGGAAGGGATTAGAAGAGAAAAAGGGGGGCAGGAGAGAAGGCACGAGGAGGGAAAGAAAAGGGAGAGAAGAGATGGGGAGGAGATGGAGAGATGAGAAAAGGCAAGGGAAGGAAGGGGAGAAGATAGGAAGGGAAACAGAGGAACTAGAAGAGAACGGAAGAGGGAAGTTAAAGGCAAGGAAAGGTGAGGAGAGCGGATGGAAGGAGAAGGCAAGGCAGGGAAGTGGAGAAATGGGAAAGGAAGAGAATGGAATTGAGGGTAATAGGGTAACACTAGAGGTGATAGGGAAGAATGAAAGGAATGGAGGGAGAGGGGAGAGGTTTGGGGGGAGAGACAGGGAAGGGAAGGGAAGGATATGATGAAAGGGAAGTAAATGTAGGAAGGGAAAGGAGAGGTAACGAAAGAATTAAGTGACTGGGAAAGGGAAAGAAGGTGAGAACGTCAAGAAAAGTGTATGTAAAGAGGAAGAGACGCTGAGGAGATGAGAAGTGTGGAGAGATAGGGAAGAGAGGAGAAGGGGAGAGAGCAACTAGGGAAGGGAAGAGTTAGGGAAGTAAGGAAGAGAAATGAAGGGGAAAGAACTGTAAGGGAAGAGTAAAGGAAAAGAGAGAGGAGAACAGAGAAGGGGAGAGGAGAAAGGAGGAGAGAGGAAAGAAGGGGAGAGAAGAGGAGAGGACAGGGAGTGGTGGAGAAGGAAAGGTTTGGGAGAAAGAGGAGTGTACAGATGGGAAGGGAAGGGAAGAGAAAAGGAAAGGATGGAAGGATAGCTAAAAAGCCTGAGAAGGGTAGATGGGGAAAAAATTGGCAAAGAAAGGAAGGGAAAGAAGAAATCAAAGGGAATGGGAAGAGAAGTGGAGGGGATAGATGAGATAAAGAAACTAATGGGAAAAGGAAAGGAAAGGAAGGGAAGGGTTGTATTGGGCGGGACGGTGAGGGAATAGGGAAGGAAGTGAAGGGGAAAGTGGAGTGATAGGGAATGGAAGGGGATGGGGAATGAGGAGGGTAGGGACGAAGAGTTTGGAGAGGAGAAAGAAATGGTAAAAAAGAAAAGTGAAGTGAAAGGAAAAGGAGGTATGAGAAGATGGGGAAGGGGAGGGAAGGGGGGAAAAAAGGAGCAAGGGAAGAGGGAGTGAGGGTACTTGAGGGAAGGCTCGAGTAGAGGATAATCGAGAGAGGTAATGGGAGTTAGGGGAAGGGGACAGTAGGGGAGAGAAAAGACAGAAAAGGAAAGAAGTTAGGGAAGGAAAATGAAGCAATGGGAAGGGAAAGGAAGGGAAGGGCAGAGGAGAGGAGTGATAGGGAAGCAAAGGAGGGAGGCAAAGGTAGGAAGGAAAGATATGGAAGGGATAGAGTAGAAAGAAAAGAAAGGGCAGGGAAGAAAAATGAGGGAAGGTGAGGAGAACCGAGAGGAGAGAAAAGCAGGAGAGAAGGGATGCAGGGGAAAGTAAACGGGAGAAGATAGGAGACATAGCTAAGGGTAGAGGGAAGGCAAGGGAGGGAAGGAGAGATATGGGGATGCGGAACAGGAAAGATAGAGAAGAGAAGAAAAGGGGATAGTGGACGGGAAGGTTAGGAGAGCAGATGGGAGAGGAGAGGCAATGAGGGAAATAGATAAAAGGGAAGAGGAAAGGAAAGGAGAGGATACATAAGCAGTGAAAGAGAAGGAAAGGGATAGAAGGGAGAGGAGCTATACGGAAGGGACAGGAAAGGGAAGGGAAGAGGGATGGAAAGGAATATGAAGCGTAGGGGAGACAAGGAAATGGAAGATGCAGAGAGGGGATAGGGATTAAGAAATTGGGAGGGAGGTGAAGGAAAGGGGAGAGTTGAGACAGCGAAGGTACGCGATGGGAAAGAGCGGAGGAAGGGTAGAGAATGGGAAATTATACAAAAATTGGGGTAGTAAGGAAGGAAAGGGGAATGGTGGGAAGGCGAGGGGAGAAAGGGGAAGGGCAAAGAAAAGCAGAGACAGAAGGAAGGGAAAGGACATGGGAGGGAATGGAAAGGGAAGGTTAAGGGAGAGATGTTGAAGGGAGGGGTAGGGGGATGAAAGGGAAGGGATAGAAAAGCAAAGAATGTATGGGAAAGGGAGAGGAGAGCAAGGTAAAGGCATAAAGGGAATGGGAGAGGAGAGAGAGGGAAGGAAGGAACAGAAGGGAAGGAGGGGGGAAGTGAGGGGAGAGATAAGCTAGATAAGGGTAGGGGAAGGGTAAAGGAAATGAATGGAGGGGAGAGGGGAGGGGAGGAGAGATGGGAAGGACCGAAGGGAAGGAGAGGCAAGAGAAGATAAGCCAAGAGATAGGGAATGGAGAGGCCGGGGGGGAAAGGGACGGGTAAGGAAAGGATATGGAACAGGGGAAGGGATGGAAATTGAAGGTGAGGAGAGGAAAAGAGAGATAGGCAAGAGGCCTAAAGAAGAGACAAGCAATATGTAAGGAAGAAAGTGAAGGGAAGGTAAGAAGGGGAGGGAATGGTAGAGGAAGGAGAGATAGGGAAGTAATGGAGAGATAGGAAAGGGAATGAAATGGAAGGGGAGATGGAAATGGATGGAAGTAAGAGGAAAGGCAATGAAAGGGAGGGTTAAGAGGAAGGGGAGGGAGAGTGGAGGAGAGAGGGAGAAGAAAGGGAAGGGAATTGAAGGGAAATGGAAAGGGAAGTGAAGCAAATGGAGGAGAAGCGAAGGAGATGAAGAGGATGGAAGGGGAAAGGATAAAAGAGAAAGGGTAGGAAGGGAGGCGAGTGGAGGGGAGAGGAAGGAAGGGGAAGAAAGGTAAGGGAGAGGCGATGCAGAGAAGGAAGGGGAAGGACATTTGAAGGGAAATTATGAGAAGGAAAAGAGAACAGAAGGGGCTAGAAGAAATTGAAAAGGAAGGGGAGATGAGAGGAGAGTTAGGGAAGGGAAGTGAAGAGGAGATAGTCAAAGGAAGCGATGAGAAATAGCAAAGGGATATGGAGGAAAAGGAATGAAAGGGAAGAAAGGAGACGGGAAGGGGAAAGGTTTTAAGAGATAGGGTAGAGTGGAAGGGAAGGGCATTGGGTCGGAGGCGGGGACAGGAGAGGAAATGGTAGAAGAATGAAGGGTAGAGAAGAAATATAGAGAAGGAAGGTGGAGGGAGGGAGGGAAAGGAAGGAAGAGGGAGGCCCCCCCTTCCTTTTCGGAGCCTGCTCAGCCCCCGCAGCTTCGGCCTCTCCCTGCCCCGAGCTTCAGCCGCCAGCAGCGGACCTCTCCGTCCGGTGTCCCCGAGTGCAATGCTGCAGCTGCCTGGTTACCAGCCTCTTATACCAAGAACACGTCACAATGGAGGCTTTTCAGCGTGTCATCATACTTCACTGCTGTGTGGGTGATACCATGTGTTTCAGTTCAACAGGGGGAGCAGGCAAAGCACGGTTATTGAGCATTTTATTGAGACAATTTAACTTTTTTGTCACAAAATGATCCTGTGATGAACCTGAATAAGATCCCATCCTACCCGATATACTTCCCGTACACTGGTCTCTCCTTTTCTCTCCGCTGCCGTGACGGCCTCCCCCCTGCATTTACTCTGCGCCTCGTGAGTGACATCGCATTGGAGCGCCTGTTACGTCATAAGCGTTCCTTTCACAGGATTCTGCTTCTGGTGCCGCTGGTAAGGCACGCGCCCTTCAAGCGTATGTCAAACGTGGTTGTTTTTAGTCCTCGTTTAAAATCAATTACATTTTAATTGTACGTCTTATTCTCACAACTTGCTTGCATGGCGCCCTTTCCTTACATTGTAAAAGTTAAATGGTTTTTACTGGGACACCTCCGCATCTCTGTCTTTCCAGTTTCTCCCCTTGAGTATTGTCCAGTAAACAGCGTTATACCTTTTAAGAAATGTTTGTATTGATATAAATACAAACGTAATTGTTCTCATACGGTGAATATTATAGTGAACAGAAGGGGCCAGCCTTCGAGTCTCGCTTCAGGAGACCTGTAGTTCGGACCCTGTGCAATGCTGGCCGCTCGGTCAGGTCGTTCTTAGTGCGTCCGTAGATGCGGTTTCTGTGGGTCTAATTGTTAACAATTGAAAACGGTTCTAGTGTCCTGCAGGAAACAGTGCGCGTCTTTGCAGACGAGCGAATGTGTAAAGTGTCTGATTGAAAAGCACAAACTGTGCCGGAAGGGGGCGCTAATGTCTCATATATACGCATGGTTGGAATAAACGTGAACATTTTGCCACCTCGAACACCACGAGATAAGACCAGGGAATGACTGACACGTCTGGACTGCTGTGAAAGAGGAATGATTAGGGCGACCAACTGGCATGGGTGCATATTCAGGATGGTGGGTGTGAACATTCAGGACAACGGGTTAAAATTCAGTTCAAAAATTCAGGACAGAAGGTCAAAATTCATGTACAGACAAATCAGAGGAGGTCGCGCAATAGTATATGAATAAGGTAATTGACAACCAAAATAACTACGAGTCAAAACAAGTTCATATTAGGTTGAGACGATCGTGCACTTCATGGTTTATCAGTATGCACGCAGTTTTGAGCAACTGCAGTTCTTTTTGTGGGAATTCATTTGATCATAATCTATTTATATAATTCTGTTCTCTCTATTCTTTAAATTCATATTTTATTTTCATATTTCCCTATTCCATATTCACATTAATTTTTTTGTTCCTTTTCTCATTTGATCATCCTCTTGTCCTTCCTTTATTGTTTAATCTGTTTTATATCCCATACTCAGTTTCGTCCTTCGTTTTCTCACTCCATTTGTGTCATACGTTTTTTTGATTTACCATTTTAATAATGTATCTTTCTGTTCCTGCTTTTGCCAACTTCCGCATCCTTTGGGCCCCTCCTCACAGCTGCATCACAGTGATTATTCTTGTTTAAATGATTAGGTTCTTATCCTGTCTTGTGCTGACCTGGGAACCACGGATTAAAGTTAGAGTAGTAAGCTTCCCCTTTAATTCAAGTCATGTTGATTGTAGAACGTTTCTAACTGTGCTTAATACCTAAGAATGTCCTGTTGGCATTCTTGAGCTGATGTCTGTTAGAGCCAGTTGATTCCTATACTGGCTCTCTCTCCATGTAACTGAATAAATATACTCAAGACATCTTCATTTGTATCCTCTGAATTACTACAATTTTATGGCGACGATTGTTACATGGAGAACCCACTTGTGCAACTACTTCTTCAAGAAGCGAATTCTTCCTTCTGCTATCAAGTTTGAGTGGTTTGGAATCCATCTACAGAGTCTAATTCTACTTTCATTGGCTTGGCTTTCATCTCAAAAACTACAGCTACCACGGTAGGGCGTAATTATTTCATTTTTTTCCTTCGCTTGTACCTACTGCTGTGCTTTGGAACTCCAAACAAACTATTTATTTTATCCGTGCTTACTTATGACTCTGGTTCTTCTCGAAAATATCTTTTTTCCAACCACAAGGTGGCACTGTTGCATATGAAATTCATGGCCCTTATTTATGAGGCCTTGCGTCAGTTTTGCGCCGCCGGTGCGTCACTTTTTGTGACGCACCAGCGGCGTACAAAATGCGCCTTGTTCCGCCATATTTAAAAAGTGACGGATCTAGGTAGATGCGTCACTTTTTAAACCCCTGCGTCACATTATACCTGCGTCAGGTATAATGTATGCAGAGGGGGCGTTCCCCCGCAAAAAGCCTCGTAATAGTGACGCAGTGAAATCTATGGGATTTCACTGCGTCACTTTTAGGATGCTGTTGCGTCAAAATCTTGCGCCTGCCTCGCAGCAGGCGTAAGACTGACGCAAGCCCTTTCACATGGGGCTTTCCCCATGTGAAAGGACGCATTGCTGGAGTTGCGTCACTTTTGTGACACATTCCAGCAATGCGTCACTTTTGCGCTTACAGATGCGTCAGAAATACTGACGTATCTGTAAGTCCTTGCGACATGATGCGTCATACATTAAATATGACGCATCATTGGTGTCGCAAGGAGTGCGCAGTGAAAAGTGACGCATCGCTGTTTTCACGCAGCGATGCGTCACTTTTCATAAATGAGGCCCCATGTACTTAAGAAGCGATTCAAATTGACTCTTTACTGTTGATCGCATTTAACCCAGTGTCTACCAAGCTTTTAAAAAAGCGTTTTTCCTCAAGTGCTGTACTTTCCCACAAGTACCGTATTTTGGTAAAATACATTCGCTTCATTTTTGCCTGCCACTTCTCGATTATAGCTTAAAACACTGTCCTGGTCACACTCGACATATATCAACTGTACTTGCATTTTTTGAAGACCTGAGTTCCTACGTTCTACTGTCACGAGGAATGTCTTCCATCTTCTACACCCGACTGCGCAACATTTTTTTCTCCTGATGACGCAGACGTTATTACTCTGTTCCGTCATTACGCTTCCACAAGTCAGTTGCTCAGGGGGGGACCCGGGGAGAGCCGTGCGCGAGCCGGTCTCTCCCCGGGTAGGTTCGCGCTAGGAGATGGCCACGACAGGTGGGGTCCTGATTAGTGAGGGACAGGTGGGGCAATTAGGGTCAGCGCGAGGCAAGGGTTCACTGCGCACTAGGGAGGCGGGCGGAGAGGTTAGTTTCTGTCCCACCCACCCTCCCCCTTTTTTCTTTAGGCCTTTTTTGTTTTTTCCCGTGCTTTCCGTGCTGGTTAGTTGTTTTTTATTTTTGCCACTTTAAGACAGGTTGTTTTCCTTTGTAGGCGGATTTTAGTGGGGGGTGGGCAGCCTGGAGCAGGTTGGTCCATCCTCAATAGACAGTTGTAGGAAAGGAAGGGGTATCCATAAGAGTTAGGGGCTTCTGGTTTGGTTAGGTTTAACTTGGTGGGGGGTTTATCAGTGGGTAGGAATGACCTGTTAGGCTGAGAGCAATTTGAATTAATAATTAAATAAATAAATAAAGAAGTGGTTTGATGTTTTGTCTATAACCTGTCTTAATAAAGTGGCCTTTCTTGCTGACTAAGAAGTTGTGGACATGGACTTTATTGCGCGACAACCTACGGAGATATTTCAGTGCGCTGATGCGCAAAGCTGGTTTTCTGTTCAGTTTGGCAATTCACATTATTATTTAGTGTGCTAATGCGCACAGCTTTATTTTGGCAATTCACACAATTACTTAGTGCGCTGATGTTCACAGCTTTATTTTGGCAATTCACACAATTACCTAGTGCGCTGATGCGCACAGCTTTATTTTTGACAATGCACACGGTTACTGAGTGCGCTGATGCGCACAGCTTAATTTAATGACAATCTTCAAAGTTACTTGACGTGATGTTGAAAGAATACAACGCTGACACCTACTTACAAGGATATTCATACAGATTTATTTTATGTTATCTTGTGCACGCTGATGCACACAGCTCTTGCTTCATAATTTGACACTTCTCGTATTCAATAATTTTTCTACTTATTTCATTTTTTAAAAACTTTTTAATACTGTATAAGTATTTACACTAATTCAATTTCTTGTTAGTTTATTTTAACTCTATCCTGCAACCTCCTTATTGAACAAGCATTTGCAATGCAATAGGTCTCGCATTTACGCAAGTTTGAGCTATTGGCATTGTAAATGGCCATGCCTTTTATTTATATTTTGGTTTTTAAAACATAAATAAAATGCATTGTCATTTACAATACCAATAGCTTAAACTCGTGTAAATGCGAGACCTATTGCATTGCAAATGCTTGTATTATGCCCTCACAGGATTTTACACACTATGGCTTGTGCCACTGTGGTTTCAGAAGAGAGGCCAGGACTTGAATGGGAATGGAGCATGAGATAGCTAGTTCACTTCAGGGCAGGACTAGGGAGACCCCGTGGTAGGGCAGTGTGCGCTGCCGCAGGCCATGCTGTACCAATACGTGCACGGGCTGTTGTGTGTCAGCGCTGCTAATCCCACTTATTGCATAAAAAGCGTTTGTGTATATTTTTTGTGATTTATAAGGACTCTCAATCAAAGGTTAACTGGGGGAGAGAGGAGGGAAACAAACACTGCTTAGCTTTAAAATGAACACATTGCCTCTGCTATTCACAGGCCCACTAGATGGCTTTCAAACCTTTTGAATTAAATACTCAAAGTCATTTTAAGGACTTATTATCTGAGAAAAATTCAAGAAGAGAATTCGAGGGCCCTTTGGGAGTCACAAGTACTCAGGGCGACAGCTCGCTGCAGAATTCTCAAGAATACGCCAAAGCCGCTCATATGGTGCAAAGACGCAGCCTTTTCATCATGCATTGCATCATAAAAGAAAAAACACATATTTCTTAGATCATATTTACAGTGCTTTTTACACTTTGAAGCAACTTCAGTGCGCGAGAACATGTGAAAAACACATTTAAAATACAAACGGGAATATAAAAGTATGAACAAAGGGAACCATGTTTAGGAATGGGGTCTAGTTTATAGGCAGCGCCACTGGAATTAAGCAGCAGGAGAAGACCCAATTAGGCGGCCATGCTGACTAAATTATTCGGCAAAAAGAGTCAAATTAGGTGGCATAATACAGCACATTTTGTGATAGAATGACTTCAAAATGTTGTCATTTTCACTATTTTTATCAGTGTTTAGCAAAGATCTCACCTCAGTACCAATAAGCTACTGAAAGATGACCAATCAACCTTTGTGAAGGGCTTTCCACTGCATGGCAACATGGGTTGCTGTTAAAAAAAAAAAAAGTAACTTGTTTGAGTTAAAAACATTGGGGCATATTATCAAGGGGGTTTATCTCCGCTTTTTTGGCTTTAAAAGCCAAGAAAGCGGAGATAAAGTTATCTCCCTATTACCTAGCTGTCGCTAACACCAGTTAGCGACAGCTAGTAGGAGATAGCGACCATCTTGGGCCCGCTTTGCATGTCGGTGATATTTATCACTAATGACATGCAAAGTGGGCGTGCCAAGATGTTAGCGACTGAAAACAGTCGCTAACATCGCTATCTCCTATTACCAACTTTTGGAGATATTCGCGCTAAGCGTGAATATCTCCAAAAGCTAACACCTGCCCTGAGCAGTTCTTAGCCATGTTATCCAATGGGAGGTGGATAACATGGCTAAGAGCATTAGCTCGCTAATGCATGAATATCGCTGACTTTTCAGCGATATTCATGCATTGCGGCGATTTTTATCGCATTTGCGATAAACCTTGGTAATACCAAGGTTTATTTGCGGTAAAAATCGCCGCAGCTCAGCGGTAAATTTTTGTCTCTAACCAAGCAATAGCGATAATTATCGCTATTGCTTGGTAATATGCCCCATTTTTTCCCCAAAATCTGTAAATTATGCAGCAGATTATGGACTGTACAGCCCATGCGCCGAATTCATAATTATGTGGAAAACGCTGGGGGAAAATAATCAAATAATTACAGTGGCTCTGATAGGAAGGTTTTCTGATCCTGGTTAGTTTGATGGGCGGTAGAGCTGGGACTTTTTCATGGAAAATTCAACCTAACAGCGCAGGACCCCCAGTGGGTCCAAACACTAGCCTGTCTGGTGTGCCCTCCTGTGGCACTAAGGTGGTGGCGGCTCTACCATGGGGGCTCCCTTCGTGGGCCACAGGCAGCCTCACTCAAGGGCTAAAGACGCGTTAGCACCTGCGCACATAGAGAGCGACTTAGATTGTGTGTTAACAATGGAAGCCCTACAACTTTGTTTATTCCTATTTCTTTGTATTCCACCTGGCTCGGGAGCTGGTGATTTGTGTGTTTCCGGTACCAGGAGGTAAGTAAGTAAAAAAACTTTATTGTTCAGTTAATTAAAACCATAACAAATTTTCTTTACACTTGTGTCGTAATGTTAAAAAAAAAAAAAAAAAACTTTAAATTAGTTAAGGAATACATGTTCAAAATTTACATCAAGATAAAATTCAAATACTCGTTAAAAGACAAAAAAAAATGAGGTTTCAGAAAATCACACTACAGTATTAGAGGTATTAGTCAGTCATCAAGCGTTTTTCAAAGGCAAGCAAAAACTTTACAATCTTACAGTTGATTTGTGTATCCGTAGAGTCCAAGCAGCCTATAATGGCTGACCTGCAGGTACGTAATCCTTTAGTCAGAAAGTGATTCTTTAAAAGAAGAGTTCGCTCTTGATTCAGCTTTGTACAATGACAAATAATGTGGATTATATCCTCTTTTTTATAATCACAGAGCCGACAGGCGATGGATCCCGTGTATTTCCAGGCTGGTGCTTCAGCCAGCGTTGGATACTTTCCGAATCTTAGAGCCATCAACCTTTTTTTAGTAAAAACAGAGTATGTAGAGTCCAAGTAGAGCGCCTGAGTAAGAAGTTTGTAGCTGTTAATTGCAACCCAAGAATGTGAACGATGGGAAAAAATCTCCTTGTCAATAAGTAGAGAATGTAGTTTGGCGGCTTTGTTTATTACCTGTTTAAATGAGTTAACTGGCAGGATTTTGTTCCATAGCTGGGCGGTGAATGTTAATTCCAGAGCTTTGGTCAGGAATTTGTTTGCCTCTGATTTGGTTCCCGTTTCAACTTCTTGCCACAAAAATTTATTTAAGTTGTTATCAGTGGCATTCATTTTAATGCGGTACCAGGTTTTAATGCACGTGTATAGTCTTCCCACTGATTCGTTCATGAGACCAAATTCTAGGCGCATTTGCGCTGGTGAAGCTGTACGGGGAAGTTGAAAAACTTTCTTATAAATTTTAGTAATCAAAGTATTTAACAAAGCACCGTCCTTGCCATGCATTGCTGCACTTGCATATGTTAAGGTGGGAAGGGCTTTAGCTGCAATTACCGTTAGTAGTGGTTTAAACGAAGGGCCTTCTAGTTTATTATACAAAGAGCTAAATGCAAAGATCAAGGCTCCGGTTCGTTGCGTAAGGTAATGTTACCAGGAGGTGTTCTGGTGTCAGATCTGCTGAGAGTTTGGCTGCAGACTCTCTGGTCCCTTGGACGCACAGTGCAGCGTTGTGGAAACGGGCCACTTCCATGGAACAAGCATTTGCAATGCAATAGGTCTTGCATTTGCCATAGTTTGAGCTATTGGCATTGTAAATGGCAATGCATTTTATTTGTGTTTTGAAAACCTGCAAGCGGTGCGTAAACACACACTTTGTACTTAAAGCCATTGCTTACAAAAAGCAAGGCTGGCAGCAAAAGAGGTGCAGTTACTGCCAGGCTTGCTTCTAGTAAGCAATGACAATGACAATGCACCGCATGCAGGTTTTTCAAAACATATACATAAAAGGCATTGTCATTTACACAATGCTAAAAAAACTCTCACAAATGCGAGACCTATTGCAGTGCAAATGCTCCAAGGTCCTTGTGCTTACATTCAAATATACACAAAATCCTATAACATGGCCTTACAATGTAAAATAAACGTCATTCCTATTGCGAACTGCAAATGCAAGCGACCCCTGGCATCCTGCAGGTGAAGAAGGTTCTTTACTACGTCAACTGATTCGTCATACAGCAGCATAGCTTGCTACCACTAAAGTCTAAATTACTGTGTGCATAATTTATTAGCAAGTGTCTTCCTTATCAGCAGGAACAGGCCCAAATCAGACAAATAAAACTAATTTATCATCTCAGTTCATTCGTGGTCCCAAGAAAAGAGCAGGACAGAAGAATTCTGGCTTGCAATATTAAGCATCAAGCACCCCAAAATATATGTTTCATGTCCCAAGTAGAAAATCTTCGTTCAACAAGTCTGACCCATTTGGCTGATGAACGGAGCAGTGTTAAATGCCCACCATTAACCTTTTATCTACAACAAACAAATATGTAAATATATCTACATTCATGCACACCCTTGACATGAGGTTGGGGGAATGGACTGCTGGAAAGAGGAACGTGACTACCGAGAAACTAGACAGGCAGTGGGTTCAAAGAAACAATGAAACGTTACGTGAAAGAGCAAATTAAATGAGAGTACAAAGAAGGACATAGGAGCAGGGCAGAAGGTAGGAATAATTTACAACAGGGAAGAAGGAGGAAAAGATTCTAATTTCTTTATAAGCATTGCAAAAACTCCACCTTTTTAAAGAGGCTTCGTTACATCCCTGGCACAGTGCACATGCATGCGGGCACATTGAACATCCTGCAATGAGCACACGAGTGCCAGGGGTGCCCAGTTGAGCACACACTACCGCATGACACGATGAGGGGACAGGAGTCACTGGAAGCACAATTGGCACTCGAGGTCACTGCAGTCTCATGGCACCAGCCCACAAACGTGTGTAGACAGTGGGACGCTTTGGGGCGAACGCAGACTCAGTTCACCATGGGAACAGCCTTGTTTTTGTTTGTTTAATTTTTCACGTAGGATATAAGCATTGCTGAGTGGAAATAAAAACAAGCGGGAGGCGGCTCGGTCGCAGCACGTCTTCCGGAGACGTGCGCGTTCACAGAGCTGAATCAGCTCATGCACAGGCCTGTAGCGGCTCGTGCACAGCTCTATCTCCCTTGCCAGTTAACACGGTGACTATAGAACTCGCTGGCGGGAGCGCTTCGCGCTCCAACGCCAGCTCGACCTAAAAATGTGTACTTTGCAGTCAGTCAATCCTCCTCCATCTTTTTTAGACACCCCTGGTGAACCTGCCTGTTGGACCTAGATTACCCAAGTCTACATAAGGTAGCTTGGCACAGTAGTGGTTACAGCTAACTCAAGGCGTTGGTTAAGTACTTACAAGTCTCACTCACAGTAACTCAGTGATGAACCACTAAAATAAAGACACAACACCACTGTTTGGAAAAATACCGTTACCTTTTATAAAAATAATATGACTCTTTGGATTCAAATTATACAGGGTACGTCATCAGTTTCTTTCAGGAGTAAACATTACACTTTTGCCTTGGAAAAATACCTGTCACTCTTCTTGCTGTGGCAAAATTACAGTAGAATACATTCTATTGTCAAGGATTCAGTAATGAATAAAGGTAACTCTTTTTAGAATTAAGAGAATCCCATTAGATCCACACTATGCAGGGTTACTTTACGTTAATACACAATGTCAACAATACTTCACCACTTGAACCTGCCAATTCACTGGTTATTTTATCACATTCAGGGCTATGATCTCTATCCCCTTATCTACTATGTCACAGTTTGGTATTTAAGAGGACAAAAAGGGGTCAGAGCACCCTGCTTGGCTCTAGGTCTGGTTAAATTTCTGTAACCTTACTCATCAGGACTCAGCACCTTCCTTCCTCACCCCCACTCTCCTTACTGTCTTAGTGGCAGGTTCGCCACAGTCCACAGACTCTAGATGACCCCTGACTCCTGGTTTTCCTCAACCAGCTGCTTGCCGGTTGCTGGCGTGGGGGGGGGCTTGTTAATCTTCTTCAGCCCAGGCGCGCTTCCACTTGACAGCGCTGAGCAAAGGGCCTTGATGCAGATCAGGGCGTCGCGCTCGCTCACTAGCAGGGCGCGAGGGGGCTGAACAACCTTTCTCTCCTCAGGCGCTGGCTCCTCCAGATAGCGCTCGAGGGTGGGGGATTACCGCAGCTAACGCGGCGCTCAGGGAATCCTTCCGGCGCCACCTCAGGCAACCCGATGGTCGCGCTGAATTCCTGGGCATGCGCGTTGCTCCTCGACGGCTCCGCCTCTCGAGTCGCGCTGCTCCTCGGCGCCTGCGCGATCCTCGCCGGTCACCTCGCCTCTCAGGGTAACGCTGCACTCCTGGGCCTGCCCGAACCTAGGCCCCTCCTGCTTCCAATAGCGGACGCGCTGCGGACATGCGCGGAAGCGCTTCCTGGCTTTCACTGACGCGTCCGGTGCCCCCGGGGTCCCGCAGTCAGCCAACACAGCGCCGCTCTCCACACGCTGTCACTTCCCTCACCTGGCTCCAGGGAAGGTATCCTCCTGATCGGGCACTCGCTCTTCAGGTCGCTATGGTGCCACAGACACTCGCCTTCACTACAGCTGCTCTCCAACACTGGTAAGTGCAGCGCTGAGTATGGGAAGTCAGGGATACCCTCTGTTAAGGGTGTCCTGAGAGGATTCACTGGGGCTCCGATGTAGAAGGGTCTTCTTTCTCAAGTAGCTTAATGTTCTTATCAGCAATTGATGTTTTGAGAGGGATCGGTCAAAGGTTGAAGGGGGAACAACCCTCTGAAGAAACTGTCAGCCTCAGAGACAAACTAGCTGCTCTCAGTGTGTCCACCTCCTCTCACAACTGCCTCACTCCTCCACTCTTGGGTCAGCACAAAATGGCTGCTGGTCACTGGCCTTATATAGGGTGGCCTGAGACCTGCAGAAGTCTCTAGTTAATTCTAGAAAGTTCCCTAATGTTATCCTATGGACCTGTCCTCCAGTAGTGTCCGTTATGGCAGTTGGTGGACACCATTTTAGGTTTCTGGAGATCCCTAGATTTTCAAGGGGGCTGACTAGGCCTCACAGGTTATGAGGGAAAAATGGCGTAATCGCCAAGGAACACCTAGCCCCCTGACAGCATTAAAAAATTCCTGATGGACATATGTAAAAATAAAAATAGAAACTCTGGGAGGCTAAGGGGGACAAAAATAAATAATAATGGATAGAGTCTCCCCAGAAGCAGACAGGTCTAACACTGCCATTAGGTGGGAAGTATGGCATGATGCCTTTGAAACATATTTAGGGGCCATAGGTGCATCTAGGTTTGCCGCAGACAGAAAAAAATGTTTATTGCTACATTCTTTGGGATTTGAAGGAAGATCAGTATTTAAACATCTTCCTGATCTTCCTGTAGAAGATCCTCCCTTGAATGATGCCTACCTAGAGACTGTGCAAAAACTTAAATTACGTTTTGACAGGCAGCCTAGCCTCATGGTTCTTAGACATAAATTTTTCAAGAGGAAACAGCTAGATAGTGAAGATGTTGATTCCTATATATCTGCTTTGAGAAAATTAGCTGGGGATTGTAGATTTGAAAATTTTTCTGACCAACTTATCAGAGACCAATTTGCGTGTCATTGTAGAGAAAAAAGCATAAGACAAAAGTTACTTTCCTTGGGTGATCCTTCATTAGATGAAACCATAAAAATAGCTAAGAGTATCGAAATTTCATTGGTTTCTTTAAAGGAATTGGAGGAAAAGATTATTGAACCTGTGAACGCTATCAATCTCAATTCCTCTAACTCATCCAAGAAATTTGTTAGGCGTACTTATAACAATCCTGGGAAGTCATTTAAATCTTCCAAGCCTAATACCTTAGATGCTAATATGTGCATAAGATGTGGTAATGCATCTCACCCTAAAGGTTCACATTGTCCAGCTTCTAATTTCACCTGTAATTATTGTAAGAAAGTTGGACATTTCGCTAAAGTCTGTCTCAAACTTAAGGGGCAAGGACAAAAAAGTTTTTAAAAACCCACTGTCTGCATTGTTGATTCTGATTCTTCTTCTGATGGGGAAGTTGTTTCTGTTGTTACTGAAGGTGTTGTCGTGGGAGATCCTAACGATTGTGTTGATCCCATAGATGATTTTAAAATTGGTTCAAAACATGTAAAACTCTTAGTTGACTCTGGAGAAAAAGTAACTATGATAACGCAAAAGCTCTTTGATGAAACTTGGGAAGGTACACAACCTCTTCTTCCTCCTGATCGTGCACCTGTGTCTTACGAAGGCAAGAAGATTGATCTTCTAGGTTATTTTGAAGATGAGTTGTGTTTCAGAGGAAGGAGGATATGGGGGAAAAATTATGTAGCTGTCAAGGGTCTTGATATCCTGGGGTGGTTCCACCAGGGTTTATTTAAAATGATTTGGAGGCCTGGCGCTAAAGAACAAATTCTCGTTGTTGATTGTCCTGATGAAGTTTTGTCTCTACAAAAAGTGTTCCCATCGGTTTTTGGTGGGGAACTTGGAAAAATAAGGGGGTTCAAGCACAAAATTATTGTCAAAGATGGTTTGCTGCCAGTTAAACATAAACTAAGGGGTGTACCCTACAGTGTCAGGGAAGATTTAGATAAAGAATTACAAATGCTCTGTGAGAAAGGTGTCATTGAGCCTACGGAGTCATCTCTTTGGCTTAGTCCTTTGGTCGTAGCCAGAAAAAGGGACGGTAAACTTCGTGTGTGTGTAGATTTAAGGTCACTGAATAAGGAGATTTGGGTCGACTCACATCCCTTACCAAATATCCAAGATCTCTTTGCTTCTACGAAGGGTGCTAAAATTTTTACTAAGCTTGATCTGGCTAGTGCTTATCACCAGATCGAGCTGCACCCAGAGTCACGTCATCTTACAGCCTTTGTCTCTCCCCTGGGAACGTTTCAGTATCGACGTATGCCGTTTGGATTAGCATCCGCTGCGTCGGTATTTCAACATGTAATGTCTAACATTCTCAGTGGTGTAGATGGCGCTCTGGTTTTTCAGGATGACATACTTATATTTGCAAAGGATTCTTCTTCACATGATATGATTTTGCATAAGGGTTTGAGTCTCTTTCAAGAACATGGGGTTGTTCTTAAGTTAGAAAAGTGTAAATGTAGTTGTACAGAAGTAGAATATTTAGGGCATATTCTCACCCAAGATGGAATAAAGCCTAGGCCGGGACTCTTGGAGGCTATTTCTAATGCTACTACTCCCACAGACAAAACAGGTGTGAAGTCTCTCTTGGGTCTCTGTGAATACTATTCGAGATTCATACCACATTATGCCACCATTGTTCGGCCTATCAGCAATTTGTTAAAGAAGGGAACTAAATTTGTATGGTGTGATGAATGTGTTTCTGCTTTTAAGAGAGTCAAAGACAGTCTGAGTGCAAGTTCTATCTTGAAGCCTTTTGATCCTAGTTTACCGTGCTGTTTGACCGTTGATGCCAGTCAGGTGGGTTTGGGTGCCACCTTGACCCAAGTAGAGAGTGGTGTTGAAAGAACTATTGGATTTGCCTCTAGAGTTTTGCGTGCACCTGAATTGCAATATTCGGTCATAGAAAAGGAACTTTTAGCATGTGCATGGGCCATTGATAAGTTTCGTTCTTATGTGTGGGGTAAGCGATTTTTGTTACAGACAGATCACAAGCCTCTTATAAACATCTTGAGTGGGACCATAACCAAGTGTTCTACCCCCAGGATTATGCGCATGGTGAGCAGGTTGTTGCAATATCATTTTGATGTTAACCCTTTCGCTGCTGATGACGAGCTCAGCTCGTCATCACCCACGGGTGTCGTGTGCTGATGACGAGCTGAGCTCGTCATGAATAATGGGAATAAAGGATCTGCAGCGCAGGGCAAAAATCCCCGCAGCAGCCATGTGGTTAAGCATATCCCCGGTGGCAAGAATGGAAGGGCAGATTTCTTTTCACGGTTTCCTGGTCCAAACTCACTTGATGACGATGTTTCTTTTGCTGATCTTATCGATGAGGATTGCGAGGACTGTCTTGTTGCCAGTGTTGACATCCCTGAACTTAAATTTTGTTCTGAGGAGGAGTGGATGCAAGCTTTTGCTAATGACTCTGTCCTTCAGGAAGTTTGCAATTTAATTAGGTCTGGGTGGCCAAGAGAAAAAGTTCTTTCACTTTCTCTTCATCCCTTTTCTAAGGTCGAAGACGAGTTGTCTGTGGAAGATGATATTCTTTTACGCAATGACAAAATAATTCCACCGCAAGTGTTTAGTAATGGTATTATAGTCAGAGCTCATGAGGGACATTTAGGGTGTTCATTTACTAAACGTCGCATTCGTGATACCTTTTGGTGGCCAGGTATGGATGCCGAGGTCGATGAGTTTGTTTTAGATTGTACTATCTGCAAATCTTCAGACAAATCTCTTAAAACTAGTGTTCCTCCACTAATTCCAGTGGAATGTCCAGATCATCCTTGGCAAAAGGTAGGAGTTGATGTGATGGGACCCTATATGACTCTCAGTGGTGGTGCTAGGTTTATTTTAGTGATGATTGATTATGCGTCAAAATGGCCAGAATTCAAGCTAGTCAAGGATGTTGACTCGAAAGCAGTTATTGATTTCTTGAGTGATGTGTGGAGCAGAGAAGGTTTTCCGGAAATTCTTGTTTCCGATAATGGGAAACAGTTTGTCTCTAAGGAATTGGAAGATTTTTGTCTATATCTGGGGTCAAGCATAGTAAGAGTTCCTTATATTATCCTCAAGGAAATGGTCTTGTGGAGAGGATGAATAGGATTGTTGGTGATTGTGTGAGATGGGCAAAGGATAAAAATTGTGATGTTGTCAAATCTCTTAGGAGCATGTTTTGGTTTTACAGGACCACTCCTCATTCCTCCACTAAAGTCTCCCCTTTTGAATTAATGAGGGGAAGGAAACCGAACACTTCTTTTCGTCCAGGTTGGATGTCGAAGTGGGTTAAAAATGAATCTGATGTGGAAAAGTTGATGTCTTTTGCTAAAGAAAGTGCAACCATTACTCAAGAGAAACAGAAATCAACCTTTGACATTAAGAAAGGGGCTAAATTGTGCACTTTGAATGTTGGAGATTGTGTCAGGATTAGGAAATCCACTCATGTTAATAAAGGGGAGAGTAAATTTGGTCCTCCTGTCAAGGTTCTCAAGATTAGTGCTAATGCTGTTAAGGTTGAAGGAGAGTTTTGGTGGAACTTGAGTAAGGTTGCCAAAGTTAATTGTTCCAGCCGGAAGCAATCTGATAAGAGTAATTATCAGTCTGCTTCTAATATTGTTCTTAGGAAGAGTTCTCGTCCTATCGTTAAACCTATTAGATACAGAGAATGAATATTGATGTTGTGGATGATTGGGGTGGGTTCACTCATTTGTTTGTGTTATGAACTCAGTAGTTTTCTGTTAAAGTTTATTTATTTTATTTTATTTTATTTTTAAATTATTGAGAAGGGAAGGTAATGTAGTAAGCTTCCCCTTTAATTCAAGTCATGTTGATTGTAGAATGTTTCTAACTGTGCTTAGTACCTAGGAATGTCCTGTTGGCATTCTTGAGCTGATGTCTGTTAGAGCCAGTTGATTCCTATACTGGCTCTCTCTCCATGTAACTGAATAAATATACTCAAGACATCTTCATTTGTATCCTCTGAATTACTACAGTTAGGATGGGTGATGAAACTCTTTTATCTGACGCAGTCCATTTATATAATTTCCATCGCCATTAGAACATGGGTAACGTTGGGGACACGTGTGTTGTGGCTCCCTTGCATTGCTAGTAGCATGACACTGTACTGCGTGGTATGACTGGGCCATGAAAAGTATATTTTCTTGTTTTTATTATTGTTAGGTCTGATTATCCAAGGCCTTTTGATTTTATAAAAATTATATTTATTCTAGTCTCAATTATAGGGTCTTTCAGTCAGCCCTTCTCGCCCATTGGTCTCTTGTTATGTTATTCATATAGTCTTCTGTCCACTACCGCATACAACGGGAAACATCCTTTACGACGCAACTTTTACAACACAGTGCCTTTACAACGCGGTATTTACAACGACAACCATTACAACGCATTGCGCTGGGGGGGCGCTCTAGGATAGGGGATAAGTTTAATTTACTATCCAACACCTTCCCTAGTGTCCACGGGGACTGGGGTTGGAATAGTAAATTAAACTATTCACTATCCAGCACCCCAAAGCACTATGCGTTGTAAAGGTTTTCGTTGTAAATACCGCGTTGTAAAGGCATGCGTGGTAAAAGTATGCTTTGTAACCTCATACATCCGCATACAACATGAGGTAATGGTTTAGCCCACTTCAGCCATTGGCTAAGTTATCGATGAATGACAGCATTCTGCTCTTTCACAGGGAGTACATGCACTGACAAAGTAGTTATCCTCAGTGCCAGGGACTACTTTGAGTGCTTTTTATAACCACAAATGTTTTTTCCGTTTAGGCAATTTTTTAAATTCGTTTTGGCCTGGCAACTCCCTTAACAATAATGTTTTAGAGAAGCCATGAGAAAACAAAATAAGCATTGAAAAAGCCAAAAGACTGGCAGCCAACTCCAGATCTGTTGACTTGCCCAAAGCTTGTTTATTTTGTTGTTGTTTATTTTGTTCACAGCACACATGCATTACATTTAAATGTTAATGATATTTAAACACACTTTTTAAGTGACAACCCCAGTTCCAGTTCTGGATGCCCGACATCAAAGACTTGTCACAAGGGTTCAAGATGGTGGAATCCGAACAGCTTGATGACGCTTCCTTCGAAGCCCTAATGTGTACAGTAAAGTAGGGCTCCCCGATGATCCGATTAAACCAGATCCGATACATAAAGCTGAGGAGATTCTTATCCCCATCTTTGTGACCCTAACTAACCTTTCTTTGTCCACTGCGGTGGTGCGTGCTGGGTGGAAACTTGCTAAAGTCATCCAGCTTTAATAAAAATCTATTCTAGTCCCTTCCTACCTGATAGCGATCGTCCCATTTCTCTCATTCCCTTTCTGTGGACAGTGGTAGAGAAATATCTGAACAGTCTCCTGGTGGATTTCTTAGCTCGCCCGTGCACCACTATGGTCAGCCTAAACTGGTGACTTTGTCCCGGCCTGACGTGACCAGATATCCTCAATGGTGCTTTTTGCTTCTTGCTGTTATTTTCTACTATACATTTTACATTTTGATATCACCAAGTCTACTAATTGGATATTTGTTGTTTTTGTTCAGAGCTAATTTTCTAAACTGGTAAGGGATCATTTGGCGTTATCACCATTTTACTGTTAGTAATGTTGCACAAATACTTTAAACACTGCCTCAGGTCTAAAGTTAGACCTGACTACTCTGCGCCAAGCTGCCAGAGGTTGAGCATAGGTTAATTTAGTGTAGCCTACTTCTCACGTGAATAGAATTGTGGTTCCTGCTTGACCAAGGCTCATGCCCCTGTCATCCAGTAGCCCAATTTCTAACAATGGTGATCAGCGGTGAGATTAGGTGTTTGTGCAGTGCCATACAGTGATTTGGTATACACTACCATTCCACACCTAGGACCAATTTGAATTTCAAATTCTCCCTGATTGGCATTTTTGATTTCCCAAATTATCTCTCTACATATTGGATCTTAAAAGCACTCCTGCAAGCACACTTCTGACTCTAAAGGTTGGGGACCAAATCAACGAAGGCTATTTTAATTGTAAAGTTTGGGCTGACCCCTCAAAGGTACTGCCAAATGCCCATTTGCCTGAAAATACTTTGAAGTACTGGCAGTGGCTCACCATTAATTGCCAACTGTTGGAGGCTCTGAGAGACACATAAACCAGTATGACTACTGTGAAGAATCAGCAAGTGTCATCAGAGCAGGTCCTTCCTAACACATTCCACCAAGTCATAATCGCTGACAATCTTGAGAGCGATCTACCAATAGCTCTGGTTCTCTTTGAGTGTGGGGGGGGGGTGATCTCAGTTTCTCTGAAAGTAGCTGTGAGCCCTTCCATGCGTGTAAATGGTCAGTTAGGCAATGATATGGAGCACACTATCTAGAGGGGAGTAGAGCTCAGGTCTCACTTGGAGATTTTGGGATTGCCTAAATAGGTCTGTAGGATCACATGGCCTATGCCTGCCCGTGAAGGGAGTCAAGGGTGTCTGCAGCCTAAAAGAATGGCCCAGATAGCTGCCATGAAAGAGAGAGGTGGGGTGTGAGAAACCAGCCCCTGAATTCCACATGGTCGAGGTTGACAGGGCACCTGAGGAGGAGGCCCGAGACAGCTGGGGAGGACATTGACACCCTTGGTGACCTGCCTGAACTTGCTGGTTGGCAAGTTGAGGGTGGGCCCAGCAGTTCTACAAGATGCAGAGAGACTGTCCCACTCTTGAGGGAGCAAGCCCAAGCCCAGGCAGAAGGCGACAACTCTGGGGATCACCTGATCTATTTTGAGAATAACCTCCTATACAGCGAACCTAAGGGTCCTGATTCTGGGCAAGCCCATATGCTCTGGTCCCCCAGTGTTCCAGGACCTTCCTACTAAGTTTGACTCATCATATAGCTCTGGCAGGACATCTAGGGCAAGACAAAACCTTCACCAGGCTTTCTGCACACTTTTATTGTCCCTGGACCAAGACGGCCTCAGATGAATACTGTGTGTTCTGCCCAACCTGCCAGGCCAGTGGGAAGTCTGGGAAAAAGCACAAAGCTCCCCTGACTCCACTACCTGTTGGTGGCACTCCCTTTGAAAGGGTAGGCATTAACATTATTGGACCCTTAGACCCCAAGACAGCCTTTGACAACAGGTTTGTGCTCGTTTTGGTGGGAAATACCACCACTAGCCAGAGGCCATATCTCTGAGGTCCGTGACTGTACCTGTGTTGGCCAGAACTCTGAGTGGCTAGAACTCTGATAGGGATTTTTACCTTTGTGGGGTTCCCTAAGGAGGTAGTGTCTAACTGAGGTACTGCCTTCATGTCAGTGTACATGCAGTCCAAGTGGGATGAGTGTGGGGTAACCTAAAAGTTCACTATACACTTTCAGCTCCAAATCAATGGTCTTGTGGAGAGATTCAACAAGACCTTGAAAGACATGATAATGGGCCTTCCTGAGCCCATGAGGCATGAGTGGGGTATCCTCTATCTATGCCTTGTCTTTGCCTACAGGGAAGTGCCACAGAAATAAGTAGTTATTGGCCCCTTTGAACTCCTCTATGACCGCCCTGTTAGGGTACTTATGAGCTTTGTGAGGTAGGGGTGGGAGCAAGCTCCCAGGAAACCTCCCCAGGATGTGGTAATCTACATGCTGGCCCTCTGCAACCAGATGCACCGCTTCTGGAAAAAGTAAAAAGTAACCTTGAGGCCAGTCAAGAGGTTAAGATGCTCTAGTCAAGAGGTTATGATGCTCTAGTATGACCAGCCGATCACTCTGTGGGGTTTCAGCTTGGCCAGAAAATATGGGCCATGGATCCTATGGAGTCCAGAGCTCCCCAGGATTGCTGAGCGGGCCCATATGATGTGAAAGAGCAAAAGGAGAAGTCTCCTACCTGGTAGATCTTCAGACCCTAGGAACCTCCTAGCGTGCTGCACATGAATCGCCTCCAGCCACAGTTGATAGTTACGAAGTGGGCATGCTCCTGGTGACAGAAGAAGGTGTGGAAGAGGAGAGTGAACCTCTCCCAGACCTCCTCTTTCCAGGAGCACAATGGGTCAGTGGAAGGTGTTCTTCTCTCTTCTACCCTGGCCCCAGAGCAGGAGAGTGACTGTTATCAGTTATTGGGGCAGTTTGCCTCTCTTTTCTCCCTCACACCAGGACTCACACACACACACCTGTGCGCCCATGATGTGGATGCTGAGGACAGCCTACCTGTAAAGATCAACATGTGCAGATTGTCAGACAGAATGCGAGTCAGCATCAAGGAGATCTCCAAGATGCTGGCGTTAGGGGTGATTGAGCCCTCCAACAGTCCCTGGTCCGGCCCTGTGGTGCTAGTATCAACCTCTGCCCCACTGGGCACAACCCCTGAACGTAGGTTCTGCATGAAGTACAGGGGTCTCAATTAAGTCACCAGGACTGATGCATACCCCATCCCCTCAGCTGATGAGTTCATTGACAGGCTGGACCCTGCCAAATTCCTCAGTACTTTTGATTTGGCATCAGGGTGCTGGCAAGTTGTTCTGACTGAAGGAGCAAAAAAGAGGTCAGAACTCTCAACCTTAGAGGGCCACTTCCAATTTCGGGTGACGCCCTTTGGCCTGCAGAATGCCCCTGCCACCTTCAAGAGATTGGTTACCAGCATCCTAGCTGGAAAGGAGGTCTTCTGTGCCACTAATCTGGACGATATTACGATCTACATCTCCAGCTAGGAGGAGCAATTGCAACATCTCCAGGAGGTGATTCAGGCTCTGTAACAGGCAGGCCTGACTATCAAGGTCAGTAAGTGCGAGATAGGGTAGGGTCTATCTGGTGTGTCTGGGCCACCGCTGAACGGGGGCAAGGTCATCCTCTCCAAACCAAGATTGGGACTATCATGACCTGGCAACCACCTAAAACACAGACTGAGGTGATTACCTTCCTAGGCCTCACAGGATACTACAAAAGATAATAATTTTTTTTAACAGAGTTTTATATAGCGCAAACTTGACCCGATTCGGGCATCAGAGCTCTTTACATAGCACCAGTTGCATTACATGAGGACACATTCATTTTTGTTAGGCACAGGGAGATTAAGTGATTTGCCCAGAATCACAGGATGTTCAGCTTCATTGCTGAGACTCAAACCCAGTTCCCCAGATTTGAGGCCGACCGCCCTAACCGTTAGGCCAACTCCTCTCCCCTAACTTGTACTCAACTAAACCTGTACTCCAGGTTCCTGACTTCTCCAAGGAATTAATAGTGCAGACGGATGCTTCAGAGAATGGTATAGGAATGGTCTTAGCACAGTTGAAGGAAGAGGGCCCATACCAACTGGTAGTATTTGTAAGAAGCTAACTCTGTATCTAGTATAACAAAGTAAGGTATACACGGAGTCCAATGGATCCCCAAAGGTAGGCAGGGGTAAACATAGATAATACCTTACTCTCTATCTGTGGTAGTGTGGGTGAGCAGTAACACTAGTGTTAAGCATTTATTGTAGGTTGTATGTTTGAACAACGAGTTCCCCAACCACGACATCCCTAACATCGAGGTCATAACCACGACCCCGTCGAAACCACAATATTTTTTCCCACGCATTCATGTACCGCGATTTTTCATGGTAAAGGAATGCGTGTTATAAAAAATATTTTCCAACTAGTAAGCCGAAACCCCACTCCTTAAATACCAATTCCCCCCACCCTAAAAATAAGCACTATCACCCACACACAAGTCATGCCTGCACGTACTGTAATCGTGACACGTGATTCTACATTGCCGGTGTGTGCTAGTGCATCGCCTGTCACTAGGTTGACCTATCACAGCATCACCTCCCCCACTTCCTTGTGTCTGATTACTTATACGGAGCTTCAACTGTTTGGAGCGCACGTTATAAAGTTCAAGTTATGATGATAAAGTTCCATCATGCAGAATGCTAGCCTGCCATCTAGTGGTCATTTTCTTTATCATGTATCTTGATGACAGAATGAGCGCTTATATATCATCAGCATGAGGGCAGAAGCATCTATTGTGATTAAGAACTCAGAGTTGGGGTGAACTGAAAATCACAAATAATGGAGTGGAAGTGCTGTGAATTCACACTATTGCAGCTCTTTAAGTTGTACTCCACCTGGAAAGAAACGTGTCAGTGTTGCGTGTAGTTTAAGTGTTGTATTTCTATCTAGGACCCTAATTCGATATTCCCGATTCATACCCTTGTGCGGTTATAATCAATAATATCCTTACAAAGGCATAAGAATCATATCCATATTCAGTAATAGCCCATGCAGTCCAAAGCACAGCACGGCTACTCCCATCGACTCCTAGAAAGCACAACGCGTTCTTTAAACAAACCAAGCCTCCAGCAGCCCGGGAAATTCCCCCCCTGCTTTTGTTTTGATTTGAACAAGAACTCCTGGAGTCCAGCAAGAACTGTTAGTTCTTAGTGACGTCTTATGTCCAACCTTACGTCAAACCCGGCACCTTTCAGGTATAAAATACCAACGGTTGCCTTAAGCAAACACGCGGTGGTTTGGAGCACAGCGGCTATCTACTTGCCTGAGAGCCCACAGAATCCGCCCTTCCCCTTTGACGCGCTGGAGAAGCTACTTTTTCTCACGCTGAGAAAATCCAGCTCCGGTGTTCCCGAGTCACCCTTGCAGGTTGCTGGGAGATCGAGTCCTGAAGAACGAGATACCAGACCTCCCACATTTTATTACTAAGGTACGAAGCTGACTAAACCCTTAAAGAGAATTCTTGAATCAGATCCTTGGCAAAAAAAATCTTAACCAACTTAACTTAAACTGCTACTTACTTACTCCTTCCCAAGTATTAGGCCTAGGTCAGGTACATCGAGGTAGGCGTAGTTAGAAGCACCAGTTGAGTACGTTAGTCAATGGTTTTATGTATGTATATATATTTTATCTATTTTAAGTATCATATGGCTAAGAAACCATATCTATGCTTTTACAGTATTATTTCGTAATACTACTTTTACTGTACGCACTTTACTTCATAATAAGTATTGCAATTGTGGCAATTCATTTCTCTTGCATGAGAAAGAAGACTCCTCAATAAAATAACACCTTTTTATTGAAAACGCCCGTCTCTCTATTCCTCTGCACTCTGGTGAAACTAAGTATGCACGATTGACTGAGTGAAATAGCTGTCTATTGTTTTCACACGACTATAGAGATACACTCTTTATTCTGAGGGAGCAAAGTTGTCATGTTTATGCTGTTGTCAGAAGCTGAATCCCTTCTTGTCTGAATCTGGGAAGTTAACCCCTCCCTATTCATTCAAGAAAGTTTCTAGTGACCTATGAGCTAGCTGGCAAACCCAAATTAAATCTAACATAGTCAGTAGAGACGTAGATGACCTCAGTCCTACGTCTACACTGCTGTTTGTTTTTCCAATGCGCAGAGCCTATTGGGAAAATAGGAACTACACAACATAATATCCGGGCATATAACGTCTGAACGGAATTTGTGGTGTGAGAATGATGAATGCACAGATAGATAGTTGGCACTCAGATGCACAACTAGAGTGAATTTTTTTTTTGGGGGGTGGCTAATTCTTCTTTAAACTGTGCTTGTGTAATAGGTGATAATTGGTACGCTGACCCATGGAGCCAAATACGAATGTCTGATTTGTTGCATGTCAGCCTGGCAGAAGGGTTTAGGCCAGAATTGCAGAAAGACATTGTTGAAGAATGCACCAGAGTGACATTTCAGACCTGCGTTCGCTTCTACGGCAGAGTCAGGAAGGACTTGCTAGTCCTACAAAGGAGCACACCCGACCTACAAAAAACCTAGACAGAATCAGCCTTAACCACGCACATGCGTGGTTAAGGCTGAGTCGTTGTTCGGGCAAATCGTTGTTCGGCTTGCGTGACTCCGGATCTCGTTGTTCCGGAGTCGTTGTTAGGGATATTCCCCTTTATTGTACACACTCAGGCAAGAGAGGATTTCACACACTCAAACACTGAACTCTGACCAATTTGTTTAGTAAAAATATTATTTTATTTTATTTTATTTCAAGAGCCAAGCCAGACCTGGTGCAGGTAAGTGAAATAATACTTTGCAGGAATAACACAGTTGAATGCAGTTGTATGTAATTAATTTGGATACAGATAGGTTAATTATTCAGAAACAATTGAAATTACTTTGCAGTTACTGTCTGAATACTTACTAGATTACTTTTTCTACTCATTGGGATATGCCTAGATGTCACACTGGGACATTTCCTAAATAAAAGGTAAGTAAAGCAGTTTTTGTGAGTACACAGTTTCTTAAGGTTTCATACAATTTTTCTACTCCACACTTAAAACATTTTTCACAGAAAAGCCGCCAGTGTAATCCTATGGGGGAGGAAATTAACTTATCGGTTTACAGGTAAGTACTTAGGTTTGGGAGTTGGTTTTCTGGGGTTGGAACAAGGGTCCCCCCAGGGTCAAGAATGCACTCCTAGAGAACCCTCAGCCAGCACCAGGGCAGCCGGGTGCAGAGTGCTGATTCCCAATGTTATCCAATGAGGAATATCGGGCCCCTGGCTTGGCAATTCTGGCTGGACTGTTACCATACGGAACAAGGTCAAGACTGATTTTCATATGGCTGAATCTGAACTGGGGTGATGAAGTGAGTTAAAGAACGATGATGGATTCAACCCAGATCTGTGACTGGGGGTGAATGTCTGAAAAGTTTCAGAACTTTGTCAATCATTTCCTTGTGTTTACTTTGTTTGCTTTAAGTTGGCAGGGTATGCCCAGACATGGGTCCGTTGCTCACTTTGCCACTGGATTCAAGCTAGCCTGACTGATGAGGAGTTTTACCCCAAAACTGGTCCCATGAAGCTTGTTTCCAGTTCTGTGAAGATCTGGCTTGGCAGTTCAGGCTGAACTTTCCCATGAGGAAAAGCGTCAAGAAGACTGAGTTGGATATGGCTAGGACTGAACAAGGGTGGCGAAGTGAGCTAAAGAACGAGGATGGATTCAACTCAGATCTGTGACTGGGGGTGAGTGTCTGAAAAGTTCCAGCTCTCCATCCATCATCTCCTTGTGTTTGCTTTGTTTGCCCTAAGTTGGCAAGGTATGCCCAGACGTGGGTAAGTTGCTCACTTTGCCACTGGACTTAAGCTAGTCTGGCTGATGAGAATTGTTAACCCAAAACTGGTCCCAGGATGCTTGTATCCAGTCCAGGAAAGACCTGGCTTGGCAATTCAGGCTGTACTGTTCCCACGAGGAACAGGGTTAAGACTGATTTGCCTATGCTGGGTCTGAACTGGGGGGGGGGGCGGACGCAAAGTGAGCTAAAGAACGATGATGGATTCAACCCAGATCTGTGACTTGGGGTGAGTGTCTAAAAAGTTTCAGCGCTCCATCCATCATCTCCTTGTATTTGCTTTGTTTTCCCTAAGTTGGCAGGGTATGACCAGATGTGGGTACATTGCTCACTTTGCTACTGGATTCAAGCTAACCTGGCTGATGAGGAGTGTTACCCCAAAACTGGTCCCAGGGTGATTGTTTCCAGTCCAGGGAAGACCTGGCTTGGCAGTTCGGGCTGGAATGTTCCCACGAGGAACAGGTTCAAGACTGATTTGCATATGGCTGGGTCTGAACTGGGGTGGCGAAGTGAGCTAAAGAACGATGAGAGATTCAACCTAGATTTGTGGCAGGGGTGAGTGTCTAAACATTTTCAGTGCTCCGTCCATCGTCTCCTGGTGTTTGCCTTGTTTGCCCTAAGTTAGCAGGATATGCCCGGACGTGCTTCCCTTGCTCACTTTGCCACTGGATTCAAGCTACCCTGGCTGATGAGGGGTGTTACCCCAAAACTGGACCCAGGATGATTGTTTCCCGTCCAGGGAAGACCTGGCTCTGCAGTTTGGGCTGGACTGTTCCTATGGGGAACAGGGTCAAGACTGATTTGCATATGGCAAAAAAGAGGGTCTTTCCTGGCACCCAAATGCTGCTGGGCATGGGCAACCTGACCAATCCATGGCCCTCTGGTGCAGCCATCAACCCCCATGCATTCTCATATTTAGAAAGGCTTGCTGAAGTAGCATACAAGAAGGATTATCCATGGGGTATGGATGATAGCTGCAGTGGACATCACCAGCCCTTCTCTATAGACAGTGGGGACTTTACCCTGGCTTGTGCCATTGGCTTAAAACCAATCCCATCTTGAGCTTGCCTGCTATCATAATCCTGAATGCCAAGTTTGTCCACTTCAATCAATCAAACTTATTTTATTCGATTAAAACAAAGTTAATCATAAAAGTACAAGTATACATCACAGATAAAAAAGTTCAGATTAAAACTGGAAAGAAGCATTTCATGAATGTTAGTCAATACACAATTTCCTCGTTTTCAAACACGCATAAAAAGGAGGCAACAGTATTACAAGTCAAAGGATCAGACACCATACGTAAAAAATGCAAGGCCAGGCGACATTGTCTAAAATTGTGCGTACGTAAAAGCGGAATTAGAAACCTTTTCCTTTGTTTACAGAAGAAGAAAATGTGCAAATCAGATTGTTGCGAAGTGTCATCACATGGGCAACACGGGAGTTCTTTTGGGCAAAGATACCAGCAGAATGGCCCAACATGCAGGTAATAAAGTTAAGCTGAAATCTTAACAGAATAAACCTGTGCCGTGGGATTGTTACAAATTCCAAATAGGAAGATAAACCCTTGTTAGAACTGGGGGTCTCTAGTTGGCAGAGGTAGGTACCACTGTCCAAATAGGGACCCTTGATTCTAGTCATGGTAAGGAGGAAACCCTCTGAGATAACCCCTGCTCACCCTCTAGGTAGCTTGGCACGAGCAGTCAAGGCTATTCAGGAGGCAATGTGTAAAGTATTTGTACCAACACTCACAGTAACACAGTGAAAACACCACAAACTGACTCCACAAGGATGTATGACGTTACAACGCATACTTTTACCATGCATACCATTACAACGCGGTATTTACAACGCATACCGTTACAACGCATAGCACTTAGAGGTGCTGGATAGGTGTAAGTATAATTTTATATTCCAACTCCAGTCCCCGTGGACACTAGGGAAGGTGTTGGATATAAAATTAAACTTATTCCCTATCCTAGAGCGCCCCCAGCGCAATGCGTTGTAATGGTATGCGTGGTAATGCCTGCGTTGTAATGGTAGTGAGTGGTAAAAACTTCGTTGTAACAGTTGTATACCCTCCACAACAGTTTAGAAAAATAAAGGTATTTAATCTAAACTACACAAGACGACAAAAATCCAACATACACAGTTCAAGGATATGGTTTCAAAAGAGTTCTTAAGGTTGTAATGTAAGTTCTTTAGGTTGCGATAAAATAATCCACAGATGCGTGAAAAGTTCACAGTTGCGTCATGTTTACTCACAGTACCTTTTAGTTGCGATAAAGTTCCAAAAGCAGAAGCTGGTGCGGTGGAAAACAAGCGATGCGTTGCTCCTGAGACCCTGGGGAGGCGATGCGACAGCCCCGCTGCCGTAGCGGGCGTGTTGCGACGAATCCGGTCTGTATGGGGAGGAAGGCCACTTGTATGGATTCCGGTGCGTAGGTTCCGTAGGAAGTTTGTTCTCGCAAAGGCACGATGCGACGATCTCTGGAGTTGCGACGATCTCCGGGGCGACGATGCGCGAACCAACGGTGATCTACTCTCTCGCAGCTCCTCGATGCAATGGCTCCTGCGACGACACTCGCAGCGACGTGATGCGGTCCGCGAGCAAGCAGTGCGGCGATCTCACCCAGCGACAACACTCACAGCGATGTTAGACTTTCCCGCACCGGTCTGGTGCGTCCCACAAGCGAAGGATGCGACGGCTCTTGCAGCGGCAACAGGCGCTGCGACGATCTCGGCCTTCGTAGCGGCGGGAATTTCCTCGCACTGTCGGGGATGCGCTCCGCAGCGAGCAATGCGATAACTTTTCAATTGCAAAAAGTCTCTCAAGCTTAGTTTCAAGCTTCCCAGCACAGGTGCAACTTCCAGAGGCCCCACAACTGGATCAAGCACTCTAGGAAGGACAGAACTCTCTCAGCAGAGTTCAGGGAAGTTGGGGGTGAAGTCCTTTTGTTCCTGGGACTTCAGAACAGGGAGCCAGCTCTTCTCAGGCCCTTGAAGATTCCTTCAAGACAGGGGACACAGCACAACAGCAAAGTCCTTCCCCTCTCCTTGGCAGCAAAGCAACAGGTCAGTCCAGCAGAGCAACATCAGGACAGTCTTCCTTCTTCAGATTCAGCTTTCTACTTGGCAGAGGTTCCTTCTTGATTCCAGGATGATCTAATTTTCTGTTGTCAGTGGTCCTGTACTTATACCCCTTAAAGTCTTTGTTCTCTTTGTGCATGTGGGCCCTGAGCCCGGTCTGAACCAGTTCTTGGTGTTTCTTGAGTACTTTGTTTTCCTGGCTTCTCCTTTCCTTTCAGAACACCATTTTAGAGCTACTCATGTGGGTGGCACAATCAGTGCTGCAGGCCAACTAGTAGCATTTGTCATCACCAGCCCTGGTACACCCCGTGCACTTTACTAGGGACTTCGTGGTGATACAAATATGCCAATCGGGTATATCCAATCATGATAACAATTTATATAGGGAGCACTTACACTCTGGCACTAATCAGCAGTGGCAGAGTGTCCAAAGCATCTAAACCAGCAAAAACGAAATCCAGCACAGCATAAAAAATACAGGAGGTAGAGGTAAAAAGATAGGGGGAAACCACACCGAAGATGCCAGGTCTAACAACCCTCAATCTGCAATGTATTCTTTGACTGTAGATTTATTACGGTAGACAGTCAATGTCCCATCTTTAGCAGTGGTTATTAAGCGGGCCTTTAATGCTTTTTTAGAGACAGAGGCACATTTTTCTGGGGATACAAATAAGCTTCTGAGATCAAGAGTATATAAAGTATCTTTCACATACTTTAACCATAAAATATTATCCCTATGCTCGAGGGATAAGCAATCCCATATTATTTGTTGCTCAAGTTACACTGTCTCTACACCATACTGAGTGCCATAAAAGAATAGGTGCAACATTTATCCAATCAGTTATGTAAGGGATACCTAATTCTTCATGTAGATTAAAATTAGAACAACCAATTAGGAGACTCATCATTGATTTCCAAAACAAATCCTCTGTTGTTTGTTTCCTCTTTACTGTAACATGGACCCACACCCCTCCACCATACGTAGCTACTGTCCTAGATTTCGCCCCATAAACCTTTCTTAAAAAATCTAGGTTCCTCGTTCCCAGCTTATTTGAAAATGAGCCTATTGCATTTGCACTTTTCTCCAACAAGACCACACGATTCACTACCATATTCCTCTAAGAGGTCTTAGAATCAAGCGTGACTCCTAGATATGAGAAGTACTCTGTTTGTGTCACTTTACGTTTTGAGATAAAAAAAGAAGGAGGTTTGCTCAGCTTTGGCCCTGTAATTAAAACAAATGACTTAGATTAATTTGTCTGGAGATCAAGGCCTTTCATAAAATCCACATAGGTATTTAACAATTTTTATAGGATTTTTCTTGTTTGTGCAATTAAAACTGCATTGTCTGCATATAATAAAATTGGCATATGCAACTTTCCTATTCTTGGCACATCTATATTTGAATCTAACAATTTAGACTCTCTCCCGTTAGTATAAGCGAGAATAAAAAAGGGACGAGAACGCACCCTTGGCGAACTCCTCTTGTTACTGGAAACCCCCTAGTACATTTTACCTGTGACCCATACATGACACATGCTTCAGCTCTTGAATAGAATCGTCTAATGAATTTGATCACTGCCTGATCTACCCCATTTCCCTCATAATTCTCCACAGCTGTGGGTGAGACACATAATCAAAATCCGCACTAAGATCGATAAAGGCTAGATATAAATGTCCCTGCTTTGCGTGGGTATACTTTGCTAAGAGCAAACTCAAATTCAAGCATTGATCTTGAGTGCCTCTCCCTTTTCTGAAACTGTATTGTGCTGGTATCAAAATCCTATTAGTCAAAGCCCACGTCTCAAGTCGATTCAATACCCATCAATTTTACTGTGCTATCTAAGAGAGAAATAGGTCTAAAGTTCCTAGGGTCTTGCTTATCTCCTTTTTTCAAAATTGGTACTAAAATGGCCTTAAACCAAGAGGCAGGAGGTCCCTCTCTTGCTAAAGAGTTAAAAATATTAGTAAGCAGAGGACTCCATAAATCAGGGCAATCTGTAAAAAAGTCTATTGGAGCGCCATCAAAACCTATGCTTTATTACTTGTACATTGCTACATGCCAAGCATACTTCCCCTATATTAATAGTAAGAATAGTGCTAGAGGATGGGATCAGCTCTACATCCATTAGCTCAGCGTTTACAGGTGGGGCATTAAAAATATTACTGAAGTGCGCCACCCAAGAGTCCTCGTCCACATGCGTATCCAAATTCGGCTCAGAGTTTGATTTTAAAAATGGGTAGTTTAATCGTTAACCAAAAATCCCTTACATTTGTGATGGATGCAACCAATAATTTATCCCAAGTTTCAATTTCTTTAACCTGTTCTTCCTCGCCACCGTATAAGTTAAGCGGGCCTGCTTTACAAATTGGAGGTTTTTAGGTACGGTCTTAAGTAATCGGCGTAGGTTAAAATGTGCTTTAGTGCAATCACGATCGAACCACTTCGGTCCCTTAGGTTTGCATTTCCATTTTAAGGGAGATTCCTTTTTACTTCTCGCAAAATAGTTTCAAAAGCCTTAATGATGGACCCTGGGTCCTGATTTGAGTCAAGACATATTTCTCTTTCTTTCATTGAGTTTGAAACTACATGAGGAATAACAACAGCCTTATCAATATTCCCCCACTTCAATGTTATCCCATTCTTTTTCGCTATATAGGGTTTCATATGTGACAAAGTGGAGCCAAAAATACCCGTGCAGTTCACATGCCATGTTATAGCTGCATGGTCACTGAAGCCCAGGAATTCAACTTTCCTGTTGTTGAGCTTTTCACCCAGTCTAGCTGAGGCTATTATAACATCAATTGAGGAACAACATGTAGAGGAGCAAAAGGTATTTAGCGGAAGACCTGTTGATTCAGATCGTGGGTTCATGATCTCCAAATCTTTTAGAAAAATGCATTTCCCATAAGCGTTATGAGAAAAATGCATATTTGATTCCCCATCTTCATCTACAAAGCCACACATTGGGGTTAATGCAGCAGGACAATGATGTACGTTAAAGTCTCCTATCCAAAAAACCATTGGTTCCTTTGTGCTTAGCCCTATTATCTTATTCATATATTCCTCCACTATTGCAACAACTTTAAACATTTCACTTCCAAATGAGTTATTATAAAAATTAATCAATAATATAGTGTTGCCATCAGACCCTTTAAGGGGAAACATATTAAAACATTGACAATCATTATGAGAAGGTAAAACTTCAAATTTCAAAGTGTTCTTTAAATAATTTGTAGTGAAGCCTGAACCTAGTTGTGTTCCCAGTTATGTTAGCATGAGCTTATTAGAAGTTTGAACGCCCTTTTATATTTCTACCGCTTTTGCACACAACACTACATATAATTGTTATTGTTAGTTAGGCTACATGAAATGCTTTACATGAGAAGAGCTTGTCTTCGACATCCCTAGACTTACATCGTGGCCTTAGTCTGCACAGTGAGTGCTGAAGCCATCAAGGTTATTATAACATAGAAACTGTCTTTCGTACTGATCGGCTAACAGTCTTAGACACAACAAATGGGAGCTTCAGGCCAGCCGAGATCCTGGCGCCTTTATTATCACACTGCAGTCATGATTTTAGACACTTGGAAGATTTTCGGTTTCCAGTGATGCAGAGAGCCTTGGCTGATCCTGATGTGATACACTCTTGCTGAGCTGAGAGGTAATGGGGTCCCCCAAGCAAGCCTAAGAGACCTTCTTTAGTTTATAAGACTTACTGGCAGATGCATCAAAGAAAATACCGGGAGCAAATGGGCAGATTCTCAGAATCTGCCCGTTTGCTCCCGGTATTTTTGCATTTGGGATGCATCATCCCAAATGCAGAAATCGCAATTTAAGGAATCTCTAAATAGCGATTCCTTAAATTGCTCTTGCATTTAAGGAATCCCAAAATGAGATTCCTTAAATGCAATGCATGAAACCCCAAAAAATAGCGAATTCGCTAATAGGGAGAGCAAATTACCATGAAGTTGAACTTCGTGGTAATTTGCTAAAACTTTGAAAAATGCACTTTTGTGCACTTTTCAAAGTTACATGTTGCGCACACACATGCCCTTAGGGCATGTGTGTGTGTAACATTTGTGCGCAGGTCCATTTCAGGGGTGCAACAGGGTGTCCTTTGGACACCCTGGCACCCTTGAAATAGCAAAACATTAGCGATTCGGTAATAGCTAATCGCTAATAAGGAATGGCTTTCCCATTCATTCCTATGGGCCTTAGGCCCATAGGAATGAATGGGAAAGCCATTCCTTATTAGCGATTAGCTATTACCGAATCGTTAATAAGGAATATGTAGGAATCGCTAATAACATTGCGATTCCTACATGCATCCCGTTTTGCGAGTCTTTAATAGCGATTCCTTAAAATTCGCTATTAAGGACTCGCAAAAGAGGACAATGATGCGTCTGCCAGATAGTTCCTAGCTAGGGAGGGTGATTCACTAGGCGCTATTGTACCTGTTTTCACCATCATTGTAATATGATTTCGCCTTTTGTGTAATATGTCTGCTTATGTTAGCAAAGATACTGCACCTTAGAGCACGTCGTTAAAGTAAATATTTTAACTTTACCCTTGTCTCTTTTTTACTCCTGTTGTGGACTGGTATGAGAGTATAACAAAAGAGTGTTCTTACATCCCACCATTCCTGAGCTTATCCTAGGTCGCATGTTCTGGGTTGTCTAATCATTGGTTGCTTTGCTATAGGACGAAGAGCTAATGTGACACTGATGCTAGCTGGTTGGGGTTTTCTAGGCACTAGGGTGAGTTTTTGGTACACCACATTTCACTGAGGTCCTGGGTCTCTGTGCACAGTTCTGTGTAGGAGCAGAATCCTTGCGATATGGCACACCTAACGTTGTGGTCTTATAGTGAGACTCTCGAGTAGTGCTTGTATCAGTCCACGACCCCCTCACTATTGTTTCCGGTTGACAGTGGTGACGGATAAACCTACCTATAATTAAATAGGTCTTTTCAAGCTTGATACATTATAAACGGTTTCTGTTTGAATTGCTACCCAGTTGTGCTTTATTACATTGCATTGTTCTCTTTTCTTTCTGTGTCATAATGGCAGTTGATATCCCAGTGTACAGTTGTTTGGCTGTACGCAATCATTTGCAGGGTTTCACCGTTGACCTAGAAGGCATGGCAGTGGTTTTTGTAGTAGAGGCAGACGCAGCACACCCATTTGAGCTTTTCTACTCGTGGGTTACGTGTCCTGCGGTTAATGCAGACACTAATGTGTTTCATACTTACACTCCCACTGCCCTGCCTGCGGAGTACACTCCTAATAGGACACAGGAGGTTCCCATTTCTGCTTGGCAGCACCGCGTTTGGTTTGATGGCGCCCTTTCCCACCCTCTTACACCAATTAGGTTAGGTCCTTTGTCCATTCCAGGCTCTTCTTGGCCTGTTTTGGCTGTATTTACCCTGCACCCACGTGCAGGGAAATGTCCCTTACTTGAATTGAGGCCCCTTTATGTCTCTGCAGTAGCGGTTATTAGGGCTTTGGTTCATTATATTTCCCGCAACATTCCAGGTAGGGGTCCTGGCGTTGCGGCGCATCCAGTTGGGCTGAACGGGTTGGAGCTTAGTCCTGTCATGGTTAATGCGGTTGTGGGCAAGCGTCCCCAAGATAAGGATGAAATGCCTTTCTGGCTTGCCGAGAAGTTTGACCAACTGGAGGCAGTATTTCCCAATACTACTCCTGTGGACAAACACAGGATTCTGACAATTAGTTTGCAGAAAGACAAGTGCCTGAAGTGACTGACTGTACTACATGGGATATGATTTTTGCGGCAGTCTATAAGAGATGCTTCAGCACCCCGTCAATGTCTGTCCTTCCCTCTGTCATTAGGCATGTGCAGGATGAGCATGGGCCGGAGGCGGCTGTTGAATTGGGAATGAGACTCGTGGGAGTGTTTGACGTAGTTTCTGAACTTGTCCTTGCTAACGTTAAGGGAGATGCAGTAAGCTTCCAGGTGTCGAATGCTTTTGTGATGTCCCCGATGCAGAGAAACCCCGTCAGTTACCGAGAATTATCACGGCGGCTTATAAAACCGTTGGCCGTAATAGTCTAGGTGTTAAGCCTTTTGCCAAGATAGCGCAAAAGCAAACGCAGGCGGCGAAGTCTGACAAAGATGATCGCCCCAAGGGTCCTAAACAGACTTGGACCAACAATAAAAAACAGGGGAAAAAACAACAGAAACAGGGGTATCATTCCTCCTCGCCAGTACCTGTTGCATCATAGAGGAAGTGTGTTGCCACTGCCGCTGTTCGCCGTCAGAGGGTGTCGTCACATCACTGGAGAAACGTGTCGCAGGGCTGTCGTATCATTGGGGAAGCGTGTCCCAGGGCCTGTCGCTGCTCGGAAAACTACCAAATTTGCCGCACAGCCGTCTGGCATGCACTCATCGTATCCACGTTGTCGCATTGCAGTAAAGTCGCTATTGTTTCACACCGCACCGTATCATCGCAACACAACGCATCGAGGCGCCATCTTGATGCATCAGCGCGCAGCAAGAATCAACGCATCGCCTTCTCTGCACCCCTTTTGTTTTTGTGTTACGCATCCCAGGTACTTTAAAACTAAAATGTCGAATTTATCATCTACAAGTTTATTTTTGCAACAACCCTTTTTAAAGACATTCTACTGAGTTTCTGTATGTTGGATTTTATTGTCGTTTTGGTCTTGTTTAGTTTAGATAAAGATATTTTATTTTTCTAAACTGGTTTGGTGTCCATTTGTGGTGTTTTCACTGTGTTACTGAGAGTGTTGGTACAAATACTTTACACATTGCCTTTGGGATTAGCCTGTCTGCTCATGCTAAGCTACCAAGGGGGTGAGCAGGGGTTATCAAAAGTGTGTATCCCCGTTGCCCTGACTAGAAGAAGGGCTCCCTATTTGGTCAAAGGTACCTACTTCTGCCAACTAGAGAACCCCATCCAGTGCTTAATTTGTAAAAGAAATGCCAGGCCTCTATTCAGCAGGACATTTCCTCTTGCACTGCCCATTGCTGCATAAGTAATAAGTCACACTCCTACAAGTATGAGAATTCTGACAATTTTAGGCCCCCAAAGTTAATAGAATGGCTTTGGCAGCAAGTATTGTTCATTCTTAATGTATACTGAATTAATAAACAACAGTTGTTGTGCTCATCTCTGAATTTAATAAAACAGATCAACTGTGTGGCAGACTGTCATAGGTGCTGGTGCTGACAATTAAGTGCTGGTGCTGAGCACCGGAAACCATCTGCTCAAATTAAGCACTGGAAATTCCAAGGCTCTACGGGCACACACTTGCCGCGAGTCACCAAAGGCATAACCTCTGGGGCTCTGATTATGATTTGCATGCTATTGAAGAGGATTTACTGCACAGTAATTTACTTGCGGCATAATTGCCCTTGTACAGTGGGTGGAGTAGGGAAGTAAAAGGAAGGTTTTTTCTACCTGGCGGAAGCATTGTATTCTTACTCCATTAAAAAAAAGCACAACAAAACTTGGCTCTGCTGCAGCCAAAGACTCAGGTAGTTTTCCAGATGGTTTTACCTGCCGGAGAAATTGGGTTCTTCCGCAACCAGTAAAACCAAGAAAAACGTAAACAGTAGTAATCAGGCAGAGCTAAATTCATACATAAAACGATGGATCAATTTTGCTCGCTTGACTGTTAATTGGACCCAGGATGATGTCATACTCTCAGCAGCACTGAGTGATTGGCCTTTGTGATTAATCAACAGTTGCCCCTTAGTTTTGAAGAGCTGATTCAGTTGTTTGATGAAGGAAACTTGTTGAGGAAAGGAAGTCATCTAGGAACCTAGCCCAGGGCAGATCCTGCAGATGTGATTGCTGAAATTGCCTGATTGAATATTGAGTGAATGCAGTTGAAAAGTGCAAAAAAAGAGTGAATACAGTTGAAAAGTTCACAGATGTTCTTCTCTGCTGGTGAACTGAACTACACAAGACGTGTTTCCACTCCACAGTGGAACTTTGTGTGCTCACCATTTGCTTAATCGCACAGACATCCTTGCACCATCTCTTCTCCAGGCATGATGTCATCTTGAGGCCACAGAGTAAATCCTGGGTTCAAAGGAAGTGTTTATTTCAAGTAACAGCTGTTTCTGGAGCATGCCACTGTCTGGAGACTGCAATCAACCCCCCAAGCACTGTAGACACATGCATCACAAATAGGTCCCTTCTACAGTGGACATTGGTAGGTGGACACAGCAGCGGCGGCTCCTACATAATGGCATTGGAGCCTCACCCCACCAGCCGGCGGCTGAAAAAATGAAAAATAAAACAATAATGAACCTTTGTTTATCATTGTTTAAGTTTTCTCGCGGAGCCGAGGCTTGGGGGAGGGGCCAGGGTGATGACAGGCTGGAGAGGGTGTATTGGGCACTGCTACTCAGAGTTCATTTTAAAGCACTCTGTATCACACATGAGATGCTTACAGGCATCGGCCCAGGAATCCTGAGTGATCTATGCGCCCATTTGGTACCTTCACGAGCGCTGTGCTCGGCGGATCTGCTACTTGCAAGAATTCCACGAATGCAAAGGACCAGATCAGGTGGTTGATCTTTTAAATGGCCGGCTCCCGCTTAATGGAACTCCCTCCCTCTACATATCCATAGCAATCCTGATCACCTGGCCTTCAGAAGGCTGGTAAAGACCTGGCTTTTCTCCCACTGCTAATTCTCTGCCTTGCTTCCTTACGCTGTGCTCTGCTTCAGTGCTCGGTCGCCTCATTGCTGGGGCAGCCATGCGCTATACAAGTATTCTAATCTAATCTAATCATGGCATGCGCACTGAAGCTCTCTTCAACCCCAGGTGCGTTGCCAGGATGGAGAGAGAAGGAACAGGCTCCCAGTCTAACTGAAAGCACAAAACATCAGCATTCAGGCCAATTGTGATGCTGCTTTCAGCAGCATGAAAGCAGCAACAGGATTGGCCGCAGTGCACTCTGGGAGTTTGTGCCTGAAAAAGCAAGGGGGCGATGTGGCAAGCAGGTATTTAAAAAAAATATATTATTATTATTCCCACCTGTTCTCCACCTCCTCCCTGCCCTGCAAATCTGCGGCTGCCCGAGGCCACCCGGTGGCCATCAGGAGGGCGGCACCGTAGTTACAGAGGGCCTCCCCCCCTACCCTCTATCTTGCTTGGCCACTCACTCCTCTGGGTGTAGGAGGATTCCCGGCAGGGAGAGGGCTGGGCCAGTGACGTGCGCCCGGGGCGGTAGGCAGGGGGAGGGGTATTTAAGTTCCCCTCGCCATTTTAGATGCCTCTTTGCCGCCCCGGACGCCTCCAGACGCTACTAGGACACTCTTTTTGCAACTTTCACCGGTAAGTGCAGGCCTAGCTGGCCGGTACCCCCCCTCCGCCTACTCCCTCTTTGTAGAGGTTGAGCGAGGCTAGGCGGCCTGCTTAGTTAGCAGGCCGCTGTGGAGGTGGGGGTGCCAGACTTCACCGTGTTCGCTGAGGGGTCCCTGGGGGTCGCTAGGGCGTTCGGGGTAGGGCGGGCGCTCACCATTCTGAGCGCCTCGCTGGTCGGTATCAGGGGTCATCGGTGTGAGCAAGTTACAAGTTGATCGTTTCCCCCACGGGTGGCCTCGCTCCTGCGGGAGTCTACACGCTGCTGGGGGTTGGGTGGTTGGTCCATGGCACCCGAACAATCAGCTCGCGGTGCATGATGGTGTGGTCTTTGTCTGCCACGACATGCGAGCACCTTGGGTTTGGATGGGTGCCCCCCCATACAACTCCCCCCCTTTTTTCGGTCACAACAGTATCTATGCCGGTGCTCGATACACTGCTTTAATAGGGGGCACGGGGCCAATTGGGATCAAGGGAATCTCAGAGTTATGTGGACAAAATGCCTTTTCCACACGTTATGGTTATCAACATGGTATAGAAACTATCGGTAGTTGCGGGCAAAGTCAAGGAATGGGCGGCACGCCAATGTAAAGGGCGGAAAGGGACAGTATGTTCAGTACAGGCATTGTAATTTCAGCATAGAATTTTCGTTGCTTGTGCTCATGGTCTCTTCTGTTTCAGGTGTAGAAGGAGGTGACGTGCTGGGTGTGCAGGGACACAAAGTAATTAACAAAAGTACAGGTAATGCGGGTGAAGTTGGGCCTAAGGTGTAGGTGCAATGGGACCATCAGGTGGCGCCCAGTTACCGACCATGTGAGATGTGTGGTATAGTGTTCATCTAGCAGGCCATGGCTGTTTACACATTGGCACACAAGGTCTCAGCGTCATATTCATGGATTCCTTTTCCTTTCAGACACCTGTCGTACCGAAACATTCGCATACGCATCTGCACTGCATTCTAGTGAGACATTTCTAGAGGTATGTATCATTGCTCACTGGGTTAGCTCAAGGCGGCAGGAAAGGGAAGCGGCTGGGGTGATTCTCATTGAATGGGGGGGTAGGCCGGTGGTTTTTATCACCAGCTAGGGTTGTCCTTGCTCTAGGCCGCACACCGTTATCCCTATATCAAGCTCATGGAGCCTTTCTTTTTCAGTATCCGAGCTTGAAGAGACGGAATGGATAGCCAGGGATCCCCCCCGCTCTTCTCCCAGATGTCCCAAGTTGACGAGTCTCAAGCAGGACTTTCTCAGGATGCACAAATGAAGGCACTCATGGACCTGATAAAGGCCAAAGGGGTGGCTTGGGCCAGTGAGCGGTTGAGTGATAACGGTCCAGGGGATTCCGGGGTTGTCTTGTCGCCACCACCGGCAGAACCCGAGATAACAGAGGACATGTCGACCACGAGGTCCAAGAGATTGAAGAGGCCCACATGCAAAGACTTTCCAGCGGAACCGGCTCCTGCCAAAAGCCGCACTACCGAGCCAGTCAGGAATGTGATAGTCCATGCAGCGGCGTCCCCTCCCACTGTGGTCAGCGCTTCCCCCCCCCAGGGCAGCGGTGGCCCCACCCACGAACTTTGCTACACATGACGAGTTGGGTAAGCTCACCAGCACCCTCACATACTTTATGGCTGAGATTAGAGCAAGACTAAAGACAGCTGGGCAGCAGGCAGGCGGCGAAAATATGGTTGCGGGGGGCGGGATAGGGGCACCAGCACCTGCTCCTGTGGCAGTAGCAGAGGAAAATTTTACACAAGTGTGGGGAAGCGAAATTTCACAAGTAGGAACCGGCAGAAGCAACGTCGCGGTTCCCCAGCGAGCAGTCCTACCGGCCCCTCCGCCCCCTGCCGAGCAGCAAAGCGAAGCGCTAGCGCCCCTCACTTCAGCATTGTCTCCTCCTGCCCCCGCCGTACAAGCGCCTCCCGCGCCACCTGTAGCATCCACCCCTGTGGCAAGCACATCATCGCCCAGCGTGCCAGCAGCACCACAAATGTCCATGGCTCCCATGCGTTCAGGGAAGTGCTCTTTAGCTTGGCAGGTGCCCCAGGCGGCAAAGGAAGGCATCTGGCGTAGGGAATTTATTGATATTTTCTCCCTCCTCATGATCGGGGCCGATGGGGTGGACATTAGGAAGATGGGGGCTAAGGATGAGGAGAAGAAGGTACGCTATCAGGCCTGGCCTGAGAAATCTATCAAGAATTGGAGGCAGGCATTCTCTATCTTAGCCGCAGTCATCACAGAGCGTTTCCCAGAGCATGCGCAGGGCCTGTTTCAATACGCAAGCGTCATCACTGATGAGGCGGAATCGAGCGGGGGCATGGGTTAGTAAAAGTACGACTGCGAATTTAGAAAAAAGATGGCAGTGTGTCCCGAACTGGATTGGGATCAAATGGAGGTTAGGCTATGGATGCAGTACATGGGCAAGGGTAAGGCGGAAGTCACTGCTAAAGCCAGCTCCGTTGATAAGAAAGTGGAGGCAGGGAAAGGCCAGAGAAAAGACAAAAAAGGTAATTTCAAACAGTCCTTTCGGGGGGGCGAGGAGGAGGTGGTTACAACAGGGGTGGCAAAAGATCCTTCGTTGGAACTTGCAGGTTGTTTAATGCGGGGAACTGTACATGGGGCAAGGCTTGTAGATTCGCTCACACATGCAGCAAGTGCAGCGGCGCCCATCCTGCCTCGTCATGCGACAAGCGGGATTCAGCTGGGGGCCAGCAGAAACAAGAAAAGTAACAGCCCGACAATTCCTTTCCAGCCCATTCTCCATTGCCAACCGACCCGTCTCCTGCGCCTCCACATGACCCTGTGTTGCAACTCGACATGTCAGCCGTCACTTCTGTTTGGGTTACCACAACTGTTTGTTCCCTCCATTCGAAAGGCCCTTCCCCAATTGTTATTCCCAACCTCCTGCCCCTTCTGAGGATGTATCCCAATGCGAAAGACAGGGCTACATTGTCAGAAGGGTTTTTAGAAGGTTTCAAAATCCCTTACTTGGGGCCGAGGGTCAGCAGGGACGCAGAGAATCTGAAATCAGCTAGGGACCTCCCCGAGGTAGTGTCTGAGAAGAGCCGAAAAGAACTGGCTTTGGGGAGGGTTGCAGGCCCGTTTGACCTCCCCCCCTTCCGGATTTCGTGGTGTCCCCCTTAGGAGTGGTCCCTAAGAAGGAACAGGGGGCTTTCAGGCTCATCCATCACCTATCCTTCCCGGAGGGGGACTCTGTTAACTCTTGGTTGGATGAGGGGGCATGTTCTGTATTTTACTGTTCACTAGACGTGGCCATAGACATCATCAGGAGAGCAGGGAGGGGGGCGTGGTTGGCGAAGGCCGACATTGAGGCAGCATTCAGACTCTTGCCGGTTCACCCTGAGAGCCATCACCTGCTGGGTTTCAAGTGGGGAGGCCAGTATTTCTTTGACAAGTGCATGCCCATGGGCTGTTCTGTATCCTGCGCATTCTTCGAGGCATTCAGCTCTTTCTTGCAGTGGTCACTCTCGGTGAGATATGAGGTCAGGGCGGTGACTCACTACCAGGGCGATTTCTTATTCATTGGGAGGGAAGGTACTGAGGAATGCAGCAAAGGGCTTTCATGCTTCATGGATCTGGCAAGACACCTTGGTGTACCTTTGGCTCCAGGCAAGACCGAGGGCCCGGCACAGATTCTCATGTTTCTGGGCATCGAGCTAGACACAGTTAATGGGGTGTCAAGACTCCCTGCCGGGAAGGTGCAGGACCTGCAACAGGACATCCGCGATCTGCTGGGGAGGGACAAGGCACCGCTGGGCGTCATCCAGAGCCTCCTTGGCAAACTCAACTTCGTGGCACGTGCAAAAGTAGTCAAACGCCACCACTTCGTGAAATTGTCAGCGAGCTTGAAGCAGGACTTGAAAATGTGGGGGGAGTTCCTGGATGACTTCAACGGCACGGTCATCTGGAGGGCACCTTGGGCTGACAGTCCTGAACTCAGTATGTTCACGGATGCTTCCGGCAGGGAGGGCTTTGGTGCAATTCTGGGCGAACAATGGTGTGCGCAAGAATGGCCCAACGCCTGGCGCAAGCGAGGCATCACTGCCAACATCACAGTTTTGGAGCTCTTCCCTATTGTCATTGCTCTGCATCTCTGGCCCGGCCTTTTGTCCGACAGAAAGGTCCTCTTTTGGTCGAACAACATGGCGGTTGTCCAAGCTATTAATGGGCAGACGGCCAGTTGCCCGTTGGTCCTCTCCCTGCTGAGGAAGTTAGCGAGAAGGAGCCTGCGCTGCAACATGGAGTTTAGGGCGCGACACATTCCTGGGGTCATTAGCGTTGCAGCTGATGCTCTTTCTCGTTTCCAGTGGGACCGTTTCCGTGCGGCCTTCCCGCAAGCGAGAAAGGAGATGACCCCCTTCCCACCGGCACTATGGCGCATCTTGGAGTGGAGCAAGAATTGAGAGCAATGGGGGAGAGAGCATTGGCGCCAGGTACCAGGAAGCGTTATGGGAGGCACCTGGCGATTTTCAACGAGGCAGTCATAGGCATGGGATTGGCGGGAGTACCCCTTGTAGACAAAGTACAGGCTTTCACTGTCTGGGCAAAGAAGCAGGGCAAATCTCACTCCTGGATTTGTTGCCACTTAGCCGCTGTTAGCAATGATGCCAAGCTGAAGGGTTTGAGTGATCCAGCCCAGTCCTTCATCATCAGGGCAGCCCTAAAGGGGTGGGCAAGGGACGAACCTAGGACTCCGGACAATAGAGCCCCCATTGATTTTCGCACTCTGCAGTCTATGCTGGTGGCGTTGCAAGCCGTGTCACACTCTCATTTCGAATCCTCTTTGTTTGCGGCAGCTTTCTGCCTAGCTTTCTTCGGAGCTTTTCGTAGTAGCGAGCTGGTTGCACGATCCAAGAGTGACATTTCAGGGGATGCTCTGGGCAGGGATGACGTCAATGTAGACACCAACCTGACTATCACGCTCAGGAAGTCAAAGACAGATCAGGCTAGGAAAGGGGTTGTCATTTTGCTGGCTCCATTAGAGGACCAGATAGGTTGTCCAGTCTCAGCGGTCCGTGCCTACCTCGCCCTTCGACCAACAGCAGCAGGTTACCTCCTCATGCATGAGGATCTAAGCCCGCTCACCAGGTACCAGATGGACAAAATTATGATTGTCTCTCCAGAGCAGGTTTTGTAAATAAGGGAAAGAAGTTCTCCAGCCATTCTTTTGGAGTAGGGGCGGCCACTGCGGCTTCCTGCGCTGGCATGCCAGCGGCAAGCATACAAAAAGTTGGGCGCTGGGAATCCCTTTGTTATAAGCGTTACATACGTCCATAAGATATGGGTCGATTTTAAGTTTGCAGTGATGGTCTAAGTGATATTTTCGTGTGCAGTGTTTGCTGTGTTGTACCATTTGTGTTAATAAAGAACAAAAGGTGAAATTGTGTCCTTTGTTTTAACAGGTTCAAGAGTGTGGGTTTTGGGGCATTCAACCGTCGCAAGGTTAGGCCGATGGGCGGCCATAAGGAACTGGATGCGCGTTTTCTCCAACACGAAGTGCATGTGGATGGGTTTCCCTGGCATGCGCTGGAACTGCCTTTTGCCTAGGCTCAAAGACTCCCTAGCTTCAAGGGGGGCACCTCCCCATCATCTGGTCATCCACCTGGGGGGCAATGACATCACCAACCTGGGAAGGTCAACGCTTTTGCAAAAAATGAAAGTGGACCTGGGAGAAGTTTGCAGATTAATGGGAAGTTGTGAAGTATGGTGGTCCGAATTGGTACCACGCAGGATATGGCAGGGCGCTAAGTCAGGCGAAGCAATAGAGAAGTCGAGGAGGAGAATGAACGGCGACATGCGTAAATTCACCTTGCAGAGGGGCATTGGTTTCATCAGGCATGAAATGATTCAGGACAAGATAAAAGGTTACTTTGAACCTGATGGTGTCCACCTTTCTCCAGTCGGTATGGACCTGTTTCTATTGGACTTACAGGAAGCACTGCAGTGCAAAGGCTGCAAATAGTATAGGAAGTTAGGTGGTAGGGGGCCCGGGCGGCGGCAGTTGCCGCCGGCCGGGCTGTGGCGGAGTTACAGGGCGATCCGGAAGCAGAGAGGTGCAGCACTGTACCTCAGCAGGCACATAGGGGTGCCAGAGCCTAAGACCTGGACCTCAGGGGAGGTCCGGGAATCTGTGTCGGCACCCCAGTAGTCCTTCGGGCGGTTGTGGGCCTGTGCAACCGGGGGCTTGCCTAACTGCCCTCCGTCCCACTCGGGGCGCGAGTAAAATAATTACCATTAGGGGCCGCACTCAGGTGGTTCACCACGGTGCTGCTTGGCTCATCAGGCGGGCAGGTGGGGAGAATGCGGCCTGCCCTTGGATCGCCCGTTAGATAACCCATCATGATTACATAATGTTGTATGTAATAAACCTGCAGCAAGTTTTTCCCAACATAACACTTGTGTCTTGTGTGTTATTTGCGGGTTTGTAGGTATGTTATGGGGCGGGGGGGTCCTGTTGCCATGATGTAACTATGCGGCTGCCCGAGGCCACCCGGTGGCCATCAGGAGGGCGGCACCGTAGTTACAGAGGGCCTTCCCCCCGCGCCCTCTGTCTTGCTTGGCCACTCACTCCTCTGGGTGTAGGAGGAGTCCCGGCAGGGAGAGGGCTGGGCCAGTGACGTGCGCCCGGGGCGGTAGGCAGGGCGAGGGGTATTTAAGTTCCCCTCGCCATTTTAGATGCCTCCTTGCTGCCCCGGACACCTCCAGATGCTACTAGGACACTCTTTTCCCTCCCTACCTCTTACCCTGAGTGTCAGCTGGGGGGAAATTGGTTGAACTTTATAATGTATCCTTTTTTTGGTTGCAGGCGGAGTTACAGGGCGATCTGGAAGCAGAGAGGTGCAGCACTGTACCTCAGCAGGCACATAGGGGTGCCAGAGCCTAAGACCTGGACCTCAGGGGAGGTCCGGGAACCCGTGTCGGCGCCCCAGTAGTCCTTCGGATGGTTGTGGGCCTGTGCAACCGGGGGCTTGCCTAACTGCGCTCCGTCCCACTAGGGGCGCGAGTAAAATAATTACCATTAGGGGCAGCACTCAGGTGGTTCGCCACGGTGCTGCTTGGCTCATCAGGCGGGCAGGTGGCGAGAATGCGGCCTGCCCTTGGATCGCCCGTTAGATAACCCATCATGATTACATAATGTTGTATGTAATAAACCTGCAGCAAGTTTTTCCCAACATAACACTTGTGTTTTGTGTGTTATTTGCGGGTTTGTAGGTATGTTGTGGGGCGGGGGGGTCCTGTTGCCATGATGTAACTATGTTAACAGCCAGGCAGCTACTGGGACACAGATGAGCTGTGCCGGGACCTCCGGGTAACATTTAGGGGGCGCATGGCATGTGACAGAAACCAAACCAAACATGGTTTGCAGAATACACTCCAGGCGTGGTGCACGAGTGTTTGGTGAAATAACTGAGATATCATTTTTTTCAGGCTAGCAACGCTCAATGGGCTGTAAGGGCTTCAGCCCTCCTCCCCTATGTGTTCCGTAGCCTAGGCTGCAGGCCTGCAGCTGTGTGGGTGTCTGTCCCAGGGAAAGTCCGGGAAAACTACAGATGAAGAAGAGAGCGTTTGAGCAAACATTTTCTCCAACAGACCCCTTCAGCTTATCTTGCATCTGCAGTGTCCTTAAAGGAGGCGATAGGGGTCACAGATGAACCACAACACCCAGGACAAAAACCTCACAGTGGGGGTTCAAATGTGTATGGCAGTGTGCTTTACTGATCACTATTGTTTTAAAGAGAAGCAATGTGTGCTCTTTAACGCTCTATTTAAGGGACTGCGTCTACACTTCAAAAGCAATTTCTGCCGTCTTCCTCTGCTTTCAAGTAAACAAGGAAGAAGTAGCAAATTGTCTTGCTTTGGAATTGCATTTATATAGTGCTTACTACCCATATGAAGAGTAATAAGCACTAAATAAATTCTAAAAAGGTAAAGAAATACATTTTGTCTTTTAAATGCAGCGACCAGACTCTTCTGCCAATAGCATCTTTCATGGTGGGGGGCTGGGGCTCAAAGGCATCATGGCGCTTTACACAAGCACCAGATTAAATAACACAAAATCAGATTTTTTTTAAGCACAGGCAGGATAAGTGATCTGCACAGGATCACAGGACACTGAGCTGACGCTGGGATTCAAACTACCCAGTTCCAAAGTCAGCAGCTCAGGCTGTTAGACCACATCTCGCCGATTGGTATTTGCGTGAGTAGCTGCTGATCTTTGAAAGTAAAACAACAGGAGAGAAACGCCAATACTGATACTACAACTCATATCTCTTAATGTCTTCCAAATAAAGAATTCTATTCAAGACCGGGAAATGCTATTTAATAGCTATTTATTAACCAAATTAGGTTGCTAGATATATTGGATGAACCTCAGTACATCATTAATGAATTAGTACAAATAATGAGAAAGGACACAAAACAGGATAAAATCACTATCAAACCATCATATAGTCGCTAATCATACATATCACAGTCATCCCACTACCATTCACACATTCATGCACACCGGTTTCTGGCATTCCAGCCGTCTTCAGCCCGGCTTGCTTGAATCCAGAGCATAACACAGTAATAAGCATGGATGGACAAGGGGCAATAACATTTTCAATTCCAACACTCCCTCTTAGAGAGGTAGTTGTAACCCCCAAGGTGATTAGCTGTCATGGTGTGAGGAGATTCCCACTGAAGAATCATACACCTCTGGTGGGAAAGGGAATTCATCCCAAACAAGGAGCATTCCTGTACAGCTAGGTTTTGTTTTGTTGTCTTTGTTCTACGTCTTTCCTAAAGAGACCCAGGTTTTCTATATGTATTTATTAAAGTCAAAACATCAACAGAACATGAGCATTTACAAGGAGTGGTGAAATCAAATGTTAAGGCTTTTTTTGAAAGTTCTAATATGCCAACTAAGGAAGGAGGTGTGATCTAGTTCCTAAACTGTCAATCTGAGGACCTTGGCTTGAATGCAACTTGGCATTGACTGAAAATAGTGCAGTTGTGCTGCTGGACCGTGCCTGTCCCAAACATAATCTGTGTAATTGGTTAGATGTCATGTAAACATCATAACCCAACTTCTCGGAACATGTTGCCCTGGCCACCCACCAGTTTAGTGAGTAAATTACTAAATCACTGGACAGAGTTCTACCAGTCAGATGGCAAAACAGATATCCAGCTGGCCCATACATCTCCTTCGTTTAATGCCCACTTGATGTCCCTGAAAAAGGAGTGCAAACATTTGGAGAGAAGATGGAGAAAGACTTAGGATGAGTCCTGCAAATCTGAATATAGGAAATCCATCAGACGATAAGACACACAGAAATTAAAGCATCTCAAGCCTTCTTCTTCTTCTCCAAAATTGCTAACTCCTCTAACCCTCCTAAAGAGATTTTTAATACATTACTCAGCCCCCAACAATTAGTCTCACTCCGGATGCCTTAGTCGAGCACAGTGATAATCTGGCCTGCTACTTTCAGAAAACAATCATGGCTATATATTCCTCTTTCTCTGACACTATTAACTTGGCTGATGCTCCTTGTAGGTAGTAATCTAACACTGGATCAACGAGAGGGTCTGTTTACTGCCTTTCCAGTCTCACAGTGAATCTTGTAAATGATCTTCTAAACAAAGTAAGATCAGGCTCTCCCTTGGACCCAGCCCCCTCTCCATATTATTCACTAAATACGTCGCTCCTATGCTAACAGTTACTCAACATCTCCCTCTCCTCTGAACAGGCCGCTCACCAATGAAAGCATGCAATAGTCAGGCCAATTTTAAAAAAAAGGAATTTTCACCATCTCTGTCTCCGTAATTATTGGCCTATCTCCTTGTTACCTGGAGTCTACAAATTCTTAGAAAAACATGTTAATAAAATCTCTCCCCTGTCCTCGAATCCAAGGAAGTGCTTCATCCAACTCAAATGGGCGTCCGCCCACAACACTGAAACAGCGCTGTTGGAGGTGGACCAGGAACTGAGACGGCTCCTTGATCAAGGAGGATCTGCAGCCATTATTCTCTTAGATCTCAGTGCTGCCTTTGACACCGTGGACCATCTAACTCTCACTCAGAGAATTTCAAAGGCCGGTGTCAAGGGCCGGGCACTAGAATGGCTCAACTCTTTTCTGGGGAACCAAACCTTTCAGGTCTTGGATCAGTCCTATAACTCATCAGACTTCCCCTTAGCTGTGGGGTTCCTTAGGGCTCCTCCCTGAGCCTCACCCTTTTAATCATTATATGCTCCTCCTTACCAACATCGTGCTCTCATTTGGGCTTTCATTGGTCTCAAATGCCGATGACACCCAGTTGGTCATGTCAATTTCCCTCGACCCCAACTCCAGACAGCTGTTTTTGATTCCATGTCTCCAGGAAGCAGCCAGTTAGATGGCTGGTTGTAAATTTAAACTCGATGAGGAAGAAGTTAAACGTGATGTTGAGGAAATAGGCGACCATGTAGCGACCCTTGAAGAGCATGAAAACAGAAGGGATGAGGAACTGAATATGAAGCAGCAAGAAATCCTCCAGCCTAAAGAGCAGAATATTGAGCAACAGGGACATGCGGAAGAACTGCAAAACTGTTACTGCTGCAACTATGGGTGCATCAGAGGTGTGAAATCAGGTGCAGAGGGAGAGGACATTAGGGAGTTTGTTGTGGCCCTCTTTCGCCAGATGTTGGGCGACGACCACACAGCTGACATCCAGATTGACAGGGTCCATTGGTTGGGGTTGCCGAGAAGTGGTAAAGCTCCACCGCCGGATATTCTGGTTTGTGCACACGACTGAAGGAACTGATTATTAAGAAGGCGAGAGCCGCTCACCCCTTGCAGTTCCATGGTCACTCTCCAACATTTTTCCAAGACCTGCCGAATGACACCCTGTTCAAGCGACGTGAATTTTGGCTGATTACGATGCACCTAAAAGAGAAAGGAATCACATACTCCTGGGGTCATCCCTTCCGCATTATATTCCGCTATCAGGGTAAGCTGCAACAGATACGTTCACTTCAGGAGGCCAGGGATGTCCTGGGAATTGCGAAGCCCATGTCCACGGAAATGCAACGTATATCCCTGGAGGGATCGAGGCACACTCAACCTCGCTGGCAGACGATGGTTAGGAACCCATTCTTCCACAGACTGGACACAGCGACTAAAGTGAAGGAACAAGAAGCAGTTATTTCCTCGCTGGCCACTAGCCCGTACCATGAGCACAACTAAGTGGTGGAGTCGGAGACCGCCCTCACCTTCCCCTAGAGCTTAGCCGTGGGCACTTGCCCCCTTACCCAGTTCTACCGAGACAAACTTTTGTCTCTAGGAATGCTTGCTCTTGTTCCACCCAGTCTGATGGGAACGTTTATAATGATTTCTTGCATGGGGTTTATTTTTTTGTGTATTCTGCACCGGTCATAGGGAGGCCAGATATGCAAGGGTAGCGCCGCACACTCCCTGGCCCACCCCACTTCGCCCATCCTACTATGCGTACACCCCCATATACCACTTAACATCGGATACACCACATGGGTAAGGATGTAAAGATCGTATCCCTCAATGTACGGGGCCTCAACCACCATGTGAAACGCGCTGCCATCCTCTCCGTACTGGAGAATGTAGACAATGACATTTGCATGTTACAAGAAACCCACTTATTAGCTAGAGACACTGCCCGCATGAGAACATGCCGATTCCCACACCAGTACTGGTCCTTGAGTGGCAGTAAAAAATAATGGAGTGCTATCCTGTTTAGAGCAAAATTCGAAGGGAAAGTTCTCTCTACCCTATGAGGTGAAGGGGAGGGTTCTCGCACGTAGAATTTAATGGGGCTCCACTCCTTTCACCTTAATTAATATCTACATGCCAAACACGCACCAATACCCCTTCATTATGAGGACCCTCTCAAAAGGTCCAGCATCTCCTGACGTTGCGATCCTGGTGAGAGGTGGCTTTCACTTAGTAATGGATGATGCCAAGGTCCGTTCCAACCAGCGGTCAGCTCAGATAGGGGCACTATCCCCAGTGGTTAAACAATGGTTCAAAGATACTGGGCTGCATGATGTCTGGCGCCACCACCACTCAGAAACATGGGATTACACATACTACTCAGCTACACACAAATCTTATGCGCGCCTAGACCACTTTCTAGCCTCCACAGCGCTTCTGCATAGGGTGCGTGAAGCAAATATAGAGCCACGGTCCCTGTCGGACCATGCGCTGATCACTGTCACCATTCAATCAGTTGAGGCCAGCCACAAATACACGAGATGGCGCCGCCGGGAGGGCCAGTTGCAGTCACCGGAGACGGTGAAGGTGATCTGGTCAATAATTGTAGAATACATACAACATAATGAAAGGGAGAACACCTCGTCGGCAGCGATATGGGAGGTCCTGAAATTAGTAACGAGGGGGGAATTTATGGCTCTTCCGCTGACAATAGAAAGCATCAGGAGATCCGTCAGAAGATTGAACAAGAGGTGGGAGAGCTGGAAACTATACATCCTCAGTAGACAATGGGGTGACCCTGTCTCCCTCAGAACATGGGTATAGTAATGCAAAAAGTACAGTGTTTCTGTCGGTTGTAACCAACTATTTCTTATGAATGCAATTCAATTCAGAACAAGTTATTTTCTGCACAAGTTAAATGTTAAAGCGTTTTCAGGGAACACACTGTAGAAACACAAAAACCACAAAGAAATCAGGTTTTTAGGGAATTGGGATATTTTATATCAATTGCATCATTTATATAAAATATCCCAATTCCTTAAAAACCTGATTTCTTTGTGTTTTTGTGTTTCTATGCTGTGTTCCTTAAAAACGCTTTAACATTTAACTTGTGCAGAAAATAACTTGTTTTGAATTGAATTGCATTCATAAGAAATAGTTGGTTACACCCGACAGTACTTTTTGCAGGAAACTGTACATAAGCGCACAGATGCTCCAAGGGTATGGAGAGAACTGGAGAAGAAACATCTCCTCCTAAAGCCCCTAGATATGAATAGGGTTGAGTACGCCCTACTCCATCTCCGCCATAAATTCTACCTGTGCAGCAACAAATGTGGCATGTTGCTTGCTCAGAGGCTTAGAGCTTAAACTCTGGCGGCGGCTATACCATCGATTAAGACTCCCTTAGGCGAGGAGGTGCACTGGGATCTCAGATAGCAGCGACCTTTGGTCAATTCTACCAGTCTCTGTATACCGCCCAACGGATTCTGGACCACCCGCAGAGACAGGGGCTACAATTTGGAAGTGATGTCCATAAGATAAGCCTTAATGCGGACAACGTAATTCCATTCCACTCACCTGTCTGCCCATCCTCGTGGCCGAGCTGGAGGCCTTTGGGAAAGTGTCAGGATTTAAAGTGAACCTAAGATTCTTAACCTTTCCTCCCCCAAGGCACATGAAGAGATTTTAAGGTAGAGATTCCCCCTGAAATCAGTCAAGCAACCGATAACTAACCTGGGCATCTTCCTGGCTCCAGCGATAGTGAAAACCCTGGGGATGAACTACTCCGCTCTGGTGGAACAAACGACAAAGCCCTGGATAGGTGTTGAGACTAAAACTAGGCTGGTTTGGGAGTATAGCAGCGGTAAAGATGATGTGCTACAGTGGATTCTATATGCTTTCCAGACTCTACCCCTGGCCACCCCCCTCCGAAAGCTATAGGCGCTATGCAACTAGCCATTAACAAATTTGTCTCGGGAGGGAAGAAGGCGCGATTACCCATTTCCCAAATGACACATCCTAAGCAGGACGGAGGGGTGCATCTCCCACTGGTGCATAGATATCTTCAAGCCTCCCACCTCCGGTATATTCTGGAGTGGAATCGTCCGCTCTCTGAAAAACACTGGACCTTTATGGACCAGGCGGTAGCTGGAGCAAATATATGGAGGAAGGCGTGGCTCCCGCGTAATTTAAGGGCCTGGGGTTTCTACTCTTCCCCTGTCACTGTGACGACTCTAAAGGTATGGGATGCCATGCCATTTAGGAGAGGCCTGACAACATTCCCCTTGCCGATGCCCCCGATAGTGGACAACCCAGACTTCCCACCAGGCTGTAAATCTGAGGTCTTTCAGAGATGGAGAAAAGTGGGGTGTAAAAGGGTGGTTTCGCTGTTTGATGTAGAGGGCATACTTTCCTATGAACAACTGCAATTGGATTATGGTCTGCCCAAGTCGGACGACTTCCACTACCTGCAACTTAGGTATTGGGTCACTTCACTGACCTATCTAGTGAAAGCCTCTCGGCCGCTTACCCCTTTCGAGAAGTGGCTAACGTGCAAACAGGATGAAACGCATATGATCTCAGAACTGTATGTTATGCTTGCCACAGGGCAGAAGTGGGGGGGGGGGCGTACAAAGGATCAACTACGATAGAAGGAGGAGCTGGGGAGGGTCCTCTCGGACAAAGACTGGGAGAACATCCATTACAGGGCAGACCACACAGCCGATAACACTGCATGGACCGAATCATCATACAAAGTCACATCCTATTGGTATCTCACTCCAGCCAGCATTCATAGCTGGGACAAAAATCATACTGAGAAATGTTGGAGGGGGTGTGGCCTTTGCGGCTGCTTAGTGCACTTACTCTGGCACTGTCCAAGGCTGGTGCCCTTCTGGGAGGGGGTGTTGAATGATATTGGCAAAGCCTTTGATACTGAGATCCCGTGCTTCCTTGCATACACACTACTGGGGCTATCAAACGTGCTGACATTTTCCCTTCACTCACTGAGGGGTAGACAGATGGCACTGGCATTGCTAGCAGCGCGACAAACGATCCTTGCGCAATGGGGCTCCACGAATGTCCCTGACCACATGGCCTGGCTGCATAGACTTTGGCTGACTCTCGCCATGGAACGCCTCTCACTAGTTAAAGATCACAAGGGCGAGACCCTATGCCGAATTATGGGCCCCATTCATCCAGCTACTGTCGAAGGAGTTTAGGAAGGTAACAGGCCCCAAATATCTCCAAATTTTGCATTTGATTCCTGAGGTAGAAGGGGCGAAGACGTCCCGCATGTAGAGGGGCAGACATTATAAGAAGTCTAGGAGCTCATGGAGGGCAGTATCAACGCTAATGAATCCACGACAGGTGCAGATCTTTTTTCTTTTCCTTTGAGGGGTGGGAGGGAGGGACTTTTGCTTATCTCTTCATTCAGTTCTGTGTTGTTTCTAGATTTGTTCTCATTATTGAAGTTAGGTTTTCTACACAATCCAGACATCGCTGCCAGCCCCGGGGTTGTAGGCACTGAAGCTGTGTAAATGTAACTCTCTCTTTGACCCCACACTGCCGGCCAATATGGTTGTAAGCACACAGTTGTGTATTGCCTCAGGATTGTCACTTAATACTAATAATAAGATTGGTTCCATAAACTCAATGAGGATAAGATGAAAGGTATGCTGCTGGGTAATAACTTCAGCAGTAATGCCCCAAGCCCCTTACCAGACTGGCAAGTTGCCTTCTCCAAAAAGCTCAATAAAGAGCTTTGGGATGTGACTGGACCCCAATCTCAAGATGGACCATCAAGTAAAAAAGGTTGCTGCCAGCTGCTATAGCATCTTGACATTATTGAGGAAGGTGAAGAACCTTCTTTCATCTACAGCCAGAAGAGTGATCATACAGGCCCTTGTCCTATCAGGCCTTGATTACGGGAATGCCATATATCCTGGTTCACCCAGTTACGTTGTCAGAAGGTTGTAGATTGTACAGAATGCTGCTGCCCGACTTCTAATGAACATACCGAACATCAGTCTGCTGCTAAGGCTCTAAAAGACCTCCACTGGCTTCCGATGTAATGCCAAGTTCAGTTCAAGTGCCACTGCATTATGCATAGGGGAATTAATAGTAAAAGCCCTTTATTGTTAAGACCATTGGCATCCCAATATCTGCCTGGGAGACTTCTTCTATCTTCCTCATTTATTGAAGGTTCCCCGGATTCGTAGAGCTGATTGGGGTGGACGTTCCACCTCTTTTCTGGCATCCAAACTGTGGAATACCTTACCTCTTGAACTTCTGTCTAGTGGAGCACCAATTGACCTTCTGTAAAGCCTTGCAGGCCTGGCTGTTTAGGGATTATTCCTTTGCAGCCCACAATGATCTACGGTTTCTGTTGCAACACTGGGAGGCCCCCGAGTAGCCGTGCACAATATAAAATCTGCAGAATAGAATAGAATAGTTGTGGAAAATCACTTAATCAAAATTTGACTAAAATGTAAATGTGACAGACAGTCCTTGGGGCTGGTCTCTCCTGTGTGCCCTGTGCAGCATGTCCGGCAGGTCCTCCCGCTCAGCGGCTCCCGGATTGCGTACTCAGACCACGCCGGAGGGGAGCGAAGATGGCGGGTGTTAACAATGGGATTTCTGGTTGGCTAAGGCTTGCACCAAAGCCAGGCAGAAACCATCATTCCTAAGTCAGGGTAAGGAAGTCACCCGCCAAGACAACCCCTGCTCACCCTCTTGGTAGCTTGGCACGAGCAGTCAGGCTTATCTCAGAGGCGACGTGTAAAGCATTTGCGCACACACCCACCAGCAACAACATCCAAGGCCCCCCACAAAAGGAACTCCACACAAGGTATATGTAAAAATAGCCTTTGTATTGCAAAACACATTAAATAGAAACACACACTTTACAATGTGCCAACAGGCACGGGCAGAATTTACAGGGGATATGTACAGGACAGGGCCACATGGGCCACTGTCAGGAATATGCACTTTTAGAACTAGGATACTTGTTAAAATTAGCACTTAGAATATAAAATCACTGTAGCACCAAATAGCAAATAGAACACACAACCAGTAACTACTGGTAAGAGGTAAGTACCACCCACGCAACCCTAAACACCTTAGGAGAATGTTACGCAGGGAACCAGGACCTCACTAGCATCACCTGTACTAGGAGAAAACAACCACCTAAGTATCACCATACATTTAGGGGTAAGCATGAACAGATTACACATGATGCATCACAACATTCAGAGGTGTAGGGAAGGAAAACACATGATGCATAAACATACATTCAGTGGTGTAAGAACAAGGCACATGACGCATCAAAACACATTCAGAGGTGCAGCACAGGAGAACACATGATGCATAAACAACACATTCAGAGGTGTAAGGAACAAGGCACATGACGCATTAAAACGCATTCAGAGGTGCAGCACAGAATAATTCGCAGAAATCACATTAGCACAGAACTTACATCAAAGTCCAGGTTGCGCCACTGCGCCAAAACCTAAACGTAGCAGCTGCCCACTACTTGCTGGGCAGCTGAGGGACAAGACAGGACAGGGCCTAAACGCTGCAGCTGGCACTAAGTGCTGCGCAGCTGGGGAACGCCAAGGTAGGGATGAAGGAGTGCGTCTCACTCCTAAGTCCAAGAATAAGTCCCTAGAAAGGAAAGAACCCTAAACGGTGCAGCTGCCCAATACTTGCTGGGCAGCTGTAGCAAATTGTGACAGGGGCTCTCGCTAGCCCCTCAGGAACCCAAACTGCACAAACTGGGAGCCTTCTAGGCTCTAGGACAAATACTGCACACCTGGGAGCCCTCTAGGCTCTGAAAACAAATGTGGGCCTTGGAGCCTTGGGGTTTGGACGTACAACTGTGCCCCCTAAGCCCTCGTGGGCACTAAAACAACAATGCCCGTCGTTGGAGTCTTGTGGACTCTGGAGGAATTGGGCCCAGTGTGGGGGGAGCGGCCCGCTGCCTGCCGGGGCCGCTCTACCACCCAGAATGCCCGGGATCGTGAGAGTCCCTCGTGGGGGACTCAAAAAGAACTAAACGCCAGCCAAGAGCCTCTCTGGCTCTAACAATAATTGCCACTTGGAGCCCCTCGGGGGCTCGAGATAAATGCTGGCGCCTTCGGTGGAGTCCCTCCTCTGGGGACTCAGAAAGAAACAACTGCCCCCGGCGTTGGAGTCCCTCGTGGACTCAGGAACAGCAGAAGCGCTGGGGAGTGACCCGCGGGGACGCCCATACTCACCGGATGGCTGGGAGGCGGCGTCTCCTCTCCGCGGCGTCTCTTCGGCTCGGCACTTGCGGTGGGGGCATTCTCTGGCAGCTGCGGGGCTCTCCCTCGGTAATGGGAGCCTCGCCTGACCAGCTGCCCGGCTTCACCCGGCCCCCCATCTCGGGCCGGGATTTGGAAATGGAGCCCGCGAGGCTCCGGGCTAACAGCAGACCATGGTTTCCCCCAGGCAGGGGGAAGCGGAAACAACGTCCTCCAGGTCCCGCCCACTACCAGGCGGCTGGCCAGATATCGGCTTCCGGTGCTTCTCCCAGGCCGGCGGTGAATCTCGGGGGCCAAAAGGAGAGGTGGGCACCCTCGACACCCAATTAAGAGATAGAAGCGAGGTGGGCACTCGCTGAGGAACACATAAACGGGGTGGGCTCCCCTATATAAAAAAAATACCATAACGAGCATAATGCAGGGTGGGCACCTGCGATGAAGGGGCCACCACAGGGAGAATCCCTGCGCTCGGGATTCCCTCACACACGGCCACAGGGGAGAGAAGCCCCGCGCTCACAGGGCGCCCACAGGCAGCATCAAGTCCTGGGGCAAGGGGAACAGAACAGAAACAGGTCCTGGAGGTCAGGGAGGCAAAGCAGGGCCCAGAGGCCAGCACGCAGGGCAGTCCAGAAAGCAGACAGCCCCCATGGCGGTCCCTCCTGGGCCCCACCATCAGCAAAGCCCCCTCTGCCAGGGTTCAGGAAGTAGAGGGGTCCTCCAGGCATCCAGGAGCTGGGCAGGGCCCATGGAGGCAAGCCTTCCCCTGGGCCCCAGCAGCAGCACGCCCCTGGTAGATTCAAGTCAGGAACAAGAACATTTTGTAAGGGGACACAGCCCCTTTTTATATAGTGAATTGCTTTGTCTCAGGGTGGGGGAAAAACCAGTCGCAGCTAGTTTTGGAGCACTGTTGATGTGCTCAGCCACCCTTTCCTTTCACTGGCCAGGCTAGGGTCATCAGTCGCACCACAGGGGGTGGAGCCAGCATTGTGTGTGGGAAAGTCCAGCCCTATTCAGGTCCCAGGTGCACCACTCCCTCACATCACACATGCTAATCTCAACACTCACCACCGGGGCAGACCCATGGAGCCTGGCACACCAGCCAGCTCCAGCCAATCACAAGCCAGCACATTCACTGCACAGACAGGCACACTTCTAGAAGTGGCACTTCCATATTAGACACAAACACGCTGCACGCATCATTGCGCAGCATTCAATCACACTAGTCCGCACATACCAAACTCGAGCCTGCACACCTCACGCATCAGGAACTACCAGTGACACAGACATTCCCCATGCATTCCTATGGGAGGGCAGGCCAACCTTACTCCACGCACTCAGAGTGCACACGCACATTCCACTGGGACACAGTGAAAGTGCACAGAAACCAAGAATCACCATCCCTAGGTCACATGTAAAAAGCAAAAAGTTCAGGGGTGAACCTGCCAGAAGGGCCAAGTCCAACAGCGGGCGATCTAAAGATCTGTTGCGCTTCACTGCAAGTCTACAGTCGTGGTGGGGGCCAGCTGCTGCGCCGGGGAAATAATCGCCCGGTCTGCCCGTTTCCAGGCCTCAGTGGGGGAGCGAGGACAGGTCCCGGACCAGGTGCTCCCCAGAGCACGATCCCGGCCTGGAAGGAGACAAGATGGTGGGTGGTCCACGGAGGCCTAGCCAAAAGATCCGCAAATCTTCACGTCGGGCAGCTTTCCTTCAGCAACGGGCCCACTCACACCCCCCAGGCCACGTACCAGCCATACAAGGGCTCGGGGGCCCACCGAATCAGCGCCGTCTAGGGCAGATCGCAGTTCCATCTAGGTGCGCGGCAACCCCCGCTTCCTCCGCCTCTGCAGGGCTCTCAGGTCAGGTCAGAAACCGGTGCAAAGAGCACCGCCACAGCTGCCAGACTTTTTCGAACCGTCACCGTAGGAAGGTCTACTCAGGTTTGGTCCCCATATAGCTGTTTGGGGACAGGGGATGGAGCAATTACAAAGTGATGTAGTGGCGAGGCCGGAGGGACGAAAACACACTGCCGCAGTGACAGATCTCCGGTCAGTGTTGCATGGGACTTTGTCATATTCATTGAGGGAAGGCCCGTCGGCCATCTTCAAGTCTGCACAGAGCAGAGGGCCAACTCTCTGCTGACATCAAAGAAGTCCGGCGAGACGTGGATGAGGTAGGAGAGAGGGTGGCCGCCCTCAAGGAGCACGAACTACGCCGCAAAGAGTACTTGCACCAGCTAGAACAGGAAGTAATCCGGCTGCAGGATCAAAATCTGGACCTCCAAGCCCATGCAGAGGATTTGGAGAATCGCTCATGACGGAATAATATCCGCATTCGAGCAATCCCATGGTGAGCGGAGGGAGATAACCGGCGATTCTATGTCCTGGCTCTCTTTTGGCAGATCTTAGGAGACGACGGCCCGCAAGAAATTCAGATGAACAGGGTGCATCGCGTGGGCCTGCCCAGAGGAGGGAAGGCCTCCCCACCAGATGTGCTTGTCTGCGTGCATGACATCCAGCTTAAGGAGTAGATCCTACGCAGGGCTCGAGCGGCCCAGCCGATCCAGTTCCCAGGGGCACTCCCCGGCCCTCTTCCAGGATCTTGCCAAACAAAGAGAATTCCGAGTGGTCACCTACTACCTCTGTGACAATGGAATTCCCAACATGTAGGCCATCCCTTTCGCATCATATTCAAGTACCAAGAGAAATTGGGACAGATCCGCTCTCTTGCAGAGGCTCTTGCTCTGCTGGAGCTGGACAACACGGTGGATGCAGAGCGGAGGGAGAGCCCCAAAGGCCGGGTCGCACGAAGACTGTCACAATGGCATACAGTTGGGAAAGCGATGGCCTCTGAGAAACCAGACCCGGAGGAGATGGCGAAGGACTGGGAAGCGGTGATCTCCTCCCTTTTGCAACCCCATGACCGCCCGTTTTCCCCTTTAGCACCCCAGTTCAGCAAACGGGATGGATGTCATGGAGCGAGGTAGGAGGGGCTCCTGGGTCGACTACCTTTCCTTGCCCAATGGAATGCCCTTCTGTTTTTCTTGGTTCGCCAGGTACTCTGTTCAGTGGAGTGGTCTGCCACCAGTGGCCTGAACCCCTTTGGTTTTTCTTTGCAGATGGACTTATGTCTACTGTTCCTTCATGGGGTTGAGTTATTCTGGGTTGCCTTTTTATGTACACTTGTAGGGGTTTCTTTAAGGGGTTTCCCGTACCAGGACCTGCGCTTGCGTCCCTGCCTTGTCTGCCCACACGCTCTCTGGCCCCTATTTGCGCTCTGTTTCCTCAACCCTATGGGTGTGCCTTGTGTGCTAACCTCATTGGTTATGACTAGAGACCTAAAACTTGTGAGCCTCAATTTTCGGGGCCTGAATCACCCTACCAAATGCGCTGCGATTCTTTCCCTACTCGGACAGGCATATGGCGACATCTGCATGCTACAAGAGACTCATCTGCTTGCTTCCCTCACCAATTCTGGTCATCTGGCGCAGCAAAACAGAATGGGGTAGCAATCCTTCCGGGGGCTAAATTTGATGGTAAGGTGCTGACTACCTTCTATAAGTCCAGGGGCAGGGTTCTGGCTCTCCGTATTCAGTGGGGGTCCACTTTTCTCACTCTAATTAACATTTATGCACCCAATACACAGCAGGAGCCTTTTCTCCATTGACATATTACCGAAGGCTTGGCCTCCCCTGACTCTGCATTGGTGGTGAGTCGGGACCTCAACTTGGTCATAGACAATGACTGAGACCGCACGGGGTAGTGCTCCACGCACGTGGAAGCTATCTCTCCAGAGGGTAAGCAATGGCTGGCTGAGTGCGGCCTTTGCAATGTTTGGCGCCTTTAGCACGCGGACATGCGCGATTACACCCACTACTCGGCGGCACACAAGACATATACGCATATAGATATGTTTTTGTTCTCGCAGACGCTTCTCCTCAGAATCAGTGATGCCTCTATCGCCATGCACTCAGTCTCCGACCATGCACATATCTCTCTTTCTATACGCCTTGACAGGGGCGGGCACATCCCTGCCAGATAGGGGCTGCTCGTAGGACTCTTACACTCACCTGCCACTGTAGATGGGGTTCGGGCTGAGATCTTAGAATACATCCAACACAACGACACTGGTGAGAAGTGCCTGTCTGTTGTTTGGAAAACCCTCAAAGCAGTGATTCGTGGGGAATTCATTGCGAATTCATCTACTGACGCTCGGAGACGCAAGGAAGTCCGTTCGGGCCTCGAAAAAGAAGTGGCAGAATTGGAGGCGATATATATATAAAGGTACCAGAGCCCCGAGGGTGTGGCGGTCACTAGAGAAGCGGATGCTTCTTAAACGCTTAGATCTTGACAGGGCGGAATATGCCCTACTTCGCCTTCGTTTTACTTAGGTAATAGCAGATGTGGGAGAATGTTGGCACAGTGATTGCGTGCCAGGGCAGTGGCGGGGACTTTTACCTCCCTCAAGCAGCCTACAGGCGGGGAGATCCACCTGGACTCCCAGATCGTTGAGGAATTCCGGTGCTTCTACCACTCTCTCTTTAGAGGAGATACACCTGACCCCCCTGACGCTCAAGACTATTTGGATTCTAGCAACTTTACTCATCTCCCAAAGGCGCTGGCAGACCCCTTAGGAGACCCAATATGGCTGGACGAGGTTATCTCAGCCATTTCTCGATTGAAGCTTGATAAATCTCCGGGTCCTGACGGTTATCCTGCCCTGTTTAATAAAACATTCTGTCACGAGTTAGCTCCCCTCCTAGCACCAAATGCATTCTCTATCTCATAGACTGTGTTCACCGCTCCCAGGTAGGAGATGTGCTTTTTTCCGTCGACACTCAAAAGGCGTTCGATTGAGTATGTTGGACATATCTCTTTGACATCTTGCAGGGCTTCAGGTTTTATTCAATGGGTGCAGTGTATCTACTGTGACCCCGGGCATTTGTTAGAGTTAATGGGCTTCCTCCCCCTTTGAGATCGCCTGGGGTACGAGGCAGGGGTGCCCCCTCTCGCCCCTCTTATTTGCACTTTATATGGAGCCCCTTGCGCAGAAAATCCGCAATCACCCAAGAATCCAGCATCTCAAGTTCGGAGGTGACATCCACAAGATAAGCCTCTATGCAGATGATGCCATCCTCTCCCTCGCACAACCTCTTACCTCCCTCCCCACGCTGGTTGACAAGCTTGAGTTCTTTGGTCGGCTTTCCGGTTTCAAGCTCAGCCTTAGCAAGTCCCAGGTCCTCAACTTGTCCTTACCGCAAATACAGGTGGAAGACCTCAGGCAGACTCTTCCCCTACACTGGTCTAGTGACCCTGTGCCCTATTTGGGCATTCTTCTGACCCACTCGCTCCCACGTACGCTAGAGCTGAACTACTCAACCTTAGTGGCTCAGACGTACAAAGTGCTGGACGGGTGGACTAAACACAGTGTATCCTGGTTTGGGCGCATCGCCGTGGTGAAAATGACGATCCTGCAGTGCATACTATACCTAGTTCAGACCCTCCTGTTAGTTCCGCCACCTAAAGCACTGCAGACCTTGCAGCTTGCCATGAATAAATTCATTTGGGGCAATAAGAAAGCACGCCTTTCGGTAGTGCAGCTATCGCGCCCCAAAGGGGACAGAGGGATGAATCTGCCTCTAGTTCACAGATACCTCCAGGCAGCGCACCTTCACTACGTGCTGGAGTGGAATCACCCACTTTCAAAGAAGCACTGGACCTTTATGGACCAGGCAGGTGCTGGCATGAATGTCTGGCGTGAAATCTGGCTTCCCGCCGGTCACGTTCATGGGGCTTATTCTCCTCCCCGGTCACGGCGGCGACAATGAAGGTGTGGGACGAGGTGGCAGTCTTGAAAGGTCTTACCACCTTTCCATCCCCGATGACGCTGATGGTAGACAACCCAGATTTTCCCCCGGGAGTTAAGACTGCAGTTGCTCAGAGATGGAGGAAAGCTGGGTGTAAGCGTTTTGGCCACTTATTTGATCTTGAGGGCCTCATCCCGTTTGATCGGGTTCGACAAGACTATGATCTTCCCCACACTGATGAGTTCTATTATTTGCAGCTCCACCACTGGGCTACCACTAAGGCCTATCTGCCACACGTCTCTCGTAAGCTTACCCCTTTCGAGAAATGGATAGCGAACAAGATCGATGATAAGCACCTCATAGCAGAACTTTATGTTCTCCTCACTCAGCGCACACACAGGTAGTCGTCTTGCGGCCAACTCCTGTGGGAAGAAGAACTGGGTCGGGCTCTCAAATTCAAAGAGTGGGACAATATTAATTATAGGGCTTGCCACACGGCATACAACACTGCAGGGACTGAATTTACATTTAAAGTAGCATCTTATTGGTATCTCACATCAGCACGGATCCACCAATGGGACAAAAACCACACTGAAAAATGCTGGCGGGGCTGTGGCTTGACAGGCTCTCACGCACATCTTCTTTGGCACTGCCTGAGGCAAGAGCATTTTTGGGAACAGGTACTTAATGATATTGACACAGCATTTGAAACTGAGATTCTCTCGTTTCCCAGCTTACACTTTGCTAGGGCTATCGAATCCACTCACCTTCCCATTACGGTCATTTCGAGGCAGGCAGATGGCATTGGCACTAATCGCAGCTCGCCAGGCGATCTTAGTCCACTGGGGTACTCCCACGGTCCCGGATCATATGGCCTGGCTCCACAGGCTCTGGATGACCCTTGCCATGGAGCGACTCTCGCTGGTCTAAAATCAGAAGAGTGAGAAATACGCAGAGCTTTGGGCTCCTTTCATAACGTTGCTGTCGAAGGACCTCCGTGAGGTCACTTGCCCCAAATTCCTGCAAGTGTTACGTCTAATACCATCAACTGCGGAGTAGGTGATGCCCTGTGTACGTGAGAGGGAGGACTGGAGGGTGGGCATGGTGGGGGGCATGGGTCGCCCTGCGACCCCTAATATCTTGGTACGGGTTCCCCTTTGTTTTCCTTCTTCATGGGAGGCGATTGGGTGGGTGGTTTTCTTTATTTATTTGTTGTTCTCTTTCTAGGTGGGTGCTCGTTTCTGGACTTATGAGGTCCTTGACAGAGTAGGCTTTATCTAATTGCTGAACTTAACTCTGAGCGCTACCAGCCTCTGGGATGTCTGCATTAATGCAATAGTGTTCTATTCTCACTTAATGCCTCATTTGTTAGCCGCCGGCCCCTGTGGCTGTAGGCAAATGGCTGTGTACAAATGTCGAGACACCTACCAATTAACTCAATAAAAAAAATTGGTTCCATAAAATGTAAATGTGGGAGATATTGCTGTAAGTGTGTGCAACAAAAAGATTTAAGCTACCACTTGATGAATACAGTCTAGCATCATTTTCCATCACTTCCCATAATGTGCAACGTTCTGTTGCTCTTGGGCTAGGTTCATGCTATAGAAATACCAACACATGCGTGCTTATACTATGTGAAGAGGTAATTCGCTTATTATTCTCTGTGTATACTCCTTCCTGTTGAGCTGTTTGTGGGCCCCTCTCATGTTGTGACAGCCAGATGGAAGCTCCCTACAATTTTCTTTATTCCAGTTTATTCTTCACACCTCAAGTCTGCTTTTCAGTGAATGTGGGAGCACATTTGTGGGCACATTGGGAGATTCCTCCCACACTCATCTTCTTGTTCCTTAGAAGCATTTTATCATTATGCAATTCATGCTTCTTTTAATCAGATAAGACACTTTTCTTTTCTGTGCATCGGACAGGGGGCGTAGCTATTATTGGTGCAGCAGGTGCAGTGGCACCGGAGCTCAGAGCCCGGCGGGCCCGTTGAACCCTGACAATTGCTGCATTTACTACCAGACCAGCATTAAAAGTGGACATTTCTTCTGCTTGCACCAGGCCTATGGCATTCTTGCTAAGCTGCTTCCTCAGACATGCATAGGACCTGCTTGCTAGCAACCATCTTGCAGAAATCTGATGCTTGCAGGTCTGGTGTTCACACTCTGCGCTCCAACAGTGGTTGGTGTGTCAGGGGAATGCATTGAAGATAAAAGATCTGGCTTTAATGTGCTTACAGCATGATAGAACAGGCATGCACACATGCCTTTTCCATGCATTACCACATTAAACCCTGAACTATTGGCCTTCCAAACCTGAATGGTTCCCAGTGTGACAAATGGCTCCACCAACATTTTTAGTACTAGTAGCCCCCCCCCCCTCCACCCACCCCCAAGTTCAGGTCTAGTTGTGCCCCTGATTCACATCATGGCTAGCTGCATCACTGTGGGTTCTAGTGTATTCATTAGCATATATTGTAGGACCACCTGCGTTTCTGCTTAGCAATTTGTTGTCCGCTAAAATACTTGAAAGAAGGACAGACACTTAGAACCCAAGATGGCGGCTCTGAAGAATGCTAAATTAGGAATTCTGCTCCATAAGCCACACAACTTGGAATGTTACTCTTTTGCAAAAATCTTCCACCCCAAATCTAAACGCCAACAGAAAGCATAAGAGAAACTGCAAACTAGTGCCACACTACCAACAAACAGTCCATGTAAGAGATCTTGGCACCTTCTCTGGACATATTCTCCCCACCGGCTCACCCCAATCCACCAGTGATATATGTGCTGACTGGGACTATAAGAATAGTTTTCTTTTTTTTCATGTGAACTTCAAATATTTTCCACAAAAACTATGAAAAATGTGCAGTGGTTGTGAACTTCTAAGCAAATTATGCACTTGTGCACAAAATCCATGCAAGTTACTGGTGCGAATATGTTGAAGGGGGCTCATGAGAAAGGGCCAAGCAGCATGTGCCTTTCCATAACATAGCCACTAGGTCTCGCCTTTGGGACCTTATACGTGTTTAGCCATGCAACAGTTAATGTTGTTGCACCAAGGATATTGTGCTGCATTACTAAATACTTATAAGGTCCCAAATGCGAGACCTATTGGCTATGCCAATGCTTGTTTATGTTACCATTGGTTTGCTGTTTTTCATAACTTAATTTTCTCTTTGAAAGCATTGTGGTGGAAGTTAGGTCCCTGAGAGCAGCCCTTCGGCTTGTCTTCAGTTCTCTTTGTTTGGCCACCTCCCCAGATAATGTATATTTTAAGGAACTCCAATATTATAATGTTGCTTGGAAGGCAAAATAAAAGACGACAATAAAGTTGTACCCGATTGTCGTTTCAGAGGCTCCATTTTGTTTTGACTTTTAATTGTTTATAGAGGGAATAGGCAAATATTGAACGACTGTAAATGATTGAAATGCAGTGATACAGAATTATTTTTTGGAAGGTAGTTGAGGTGGTATTGATACTTATGTTGTAACCTGATGATCTATTAATGGCTGTGGAATGTAATACTGATCCTAGCATTTTGTGTACGTAGAAGTACCTAAAAGTGTAAAGGTTTTGCTCAAATTGAATGGAGAAAATTCCAGCCCAGTTACTCAATTAAAAAGTATTCTACTTCATCTGGAGAAAGAGGACTCCCTAACGCTTCTCTCAGATGGGGCATCTGAGCTGAAGTGTCCTAGTGGCTTGAAGGCATCAGTTGGTGCCATGCAGTCTTTATACATCATCACAAAACTAAATAAAAGGAACTACAATTCTTCATTCTAAGTTTCTTCATTGAAAATCCTCATTATGTCAACGATTTCAATTCATCGTGTTTCGTTCCACTAGACATATTTGTTGAACAAAAAAGAATAAGAATGCTTATATAATGCAGAGTGTCCTTTTGTATTCTCCGTCCTGCAGATACCATTCGGTTTTTTGGGGGAAATTTTTGGTTAGCTGCTATTCTTTAGAAAGCATGCCCTAAAAGAGAGAATGATTGAGCTTGGGCTCGGAATGAGAAATAAACGAATGAAGCAGCAGTGCCCCAAAACCAAGGAGCGATACATAATTACACAGACCTCACCACAAAATTCCGTTTACCATTATATTTCCCAGTAATTATATTCATTTTTTACCGTAGGTTCGACTGTATGGAAATACAGCGTACTACAGGTGTAGAAAGAGGTGAGCGCCAAGCCCTTTCTTCTTAAATATGCAGTCATACAATTGCCCGCGCGCTTTGGGAGTTGCATAAATGACTGGCAGTGTGTTCCATTCGAGGCCTATGTAGGGTCGGTTGACAGCTGTGCGCATTGGCATGCTGGGAGCAATGGTAGCTGCAGACAGGAAAAAGCTGAAATCCTATGTCTACCCTGATAGCGTTCCTCTGTCGGAAAAATGAAGGTGAGAAGATTTGTCCAGCTTTGCGTGGGGGGCGGCTAAGTGGGACAGTGCTGATGGCAGTATATATTTCACAGTGAACTGCTGTCCTTGTGGGAATAAATGCCTTGAACCGGTCGGCGCGAGCCAGCCTTTCCTGCTCAATCAGCAGCCATGGGGCTCGGCTTTGTCCTCGGGTTTTCTCTCGGCCAGAGAATTTAGAAAACAAGCCTAAGTCCGCGAGTGGTGAAACAACTAAAGGAAATTTAAAAAACAAGCAAAAGTGATGCGGCCACCCCTGAAAGTGAAAAGGAAAATGAAACTGACGAAGAGGGAGTGGAAGAAGGGAGGGGGTAGGGGAGGGGATTCACGTGCTGGAAGTCTGGAAGGCTTAATGAGGCTTGACAGAAACCCACATGGCTGCTGCACGTGTGCACACACATGTGCACACAAGATTTAGGCCAGGAAAAGCCTATGGTAGCACTTTTAAAAGCCTGTTTACTAAATTTCTCGCAGAGCAGCGCATGTGCTGGCTCAGCAAGACCTAAAAATGACTGCAAGTTACTCATGTGACAATGTTTCAGAGTACTCGAGGAATAAGCTGAGCAAGTTATGCACTAGCAAACAAGATGCCTACGAGTTCTTGGTACCAGCTGATGTTATGTTCAAGGCAGAAGAAAGGCAATCAGGAAAATCTGCAAACACCTTGCAAACCAGTAATTGCAAACTATGCAAAACTATATTTATGCAATGAAAACTGCACATCCTGGTGTGGTGTATTCTGGCGGTGTTATAGATTAACATATGTAGTAGACTTTAACATAATGTTTATTTACCATGAGTTTTGCTTGTTCAGACTCTGCAGAATAATTTCTTTTTTATGTGCATATTGCCACATACCTCCAGTTCTAAACTACCCTTCTTAAAGAGAACGTTATACGTCTGCACAGATTAATATTAAAAGCATCTAAGAAGTAAAACTTTACTTGCAGAACAATCTTATGAGCTCGCTAGTTTCGGGAATAATTGGGCTCCAAATGCAACTTACAAGAGCACTTATGATGCTTAGAATAATAGTTTTGTGTCCATCAAAGTGTGTCTATTGCCAACATAGGGTTCTCAGTTTGAGAGGGGCCCTCACCAGCCCCACAGAGCCGCTGTAGAATAAAGTCTAGATAAGACCCCCTCTGTTAGAGACGAGGGAGAGGGATTGTTGCAGGAGTCAGCAGTTATTCTAAATGTTGTGTGTGTGGGGGTGGAATCTGGGTTATGGTTCCTCATCCATAACCTGCAATGCACTTTCTTGGAAGCCTGTCTTACTTCTAACTTCCTTGGCATTCCTATGAGCAGAGCCCAAAGGATGGGGTAGGAAGTGCCCATCTGTCTCCGTGGGGTTTGATATCTAATTTGGGGAGACCCCTAAACGGAGCGGTACATGTCACCTGGTGGTGATCTGGAGTGTCACCTGTTGTTGGTCGCTCCAGGTCTGCTCTCATTTCTCACTGCCCTCCAGATATTGAGATGAAACTTTTATCAAAGGAGCACAGAGCAAAGGGGTTACTACCTCCCTTCAGCCTTGCTGTAAAAATCCACCTGTAAATGACTTCGCCTGAACCCCCCCTGTGCTGCTGCCTGTCCCTGGGCTGTCCATGCTGTGGATCCAGCTCTTGCTTGTTTCGAGTCAGTGCAACCGGTTATCACCGCTAATCCCCTCCAAAACAAGGGACCATAAGCCTTAACGTTACCCCGGGCAGTAATTGCAGCCACTGTTTTGTCCCTCGTTGCCTCTTAACAATGACTTCAGAGCACTCAAGCCGATCCTTACCATCACGGATGACCATTTAACTCCCTGACTGACAATTATCTGGGTGTATCGCTCCTCCACAATGGTTCACTGTCACTTCCACCCTCTCACTTTCCACTTGCCCCCTCCATGGGTGAGCCTGTCACTATACCCTGCATTGAAGTGAACCGGATGCTAATAATGTCCCTCCTGCATCTCTGACCTCCCTTACTTCACTGAAACAAGGGCAACTGGTCACTAATCTGCAGTGTCAAACCTGCCTTGAGGCTGCTGGTATCCACCCATTCACCCCTCAATGAGGATTACACCTACTCTTTCTGCTGGCATCCACTTTCCAAATATGTACTCTGTGCTTTTGAAAATATCTCACAACCCAACACCCAAGCTGGATCTATTTCGTTTTAACTTGTCAACTACATTATCACCACTGCAAGAAATTGAATTATTAGTTGAGGGAGGTAAGTACCCATCTCAAGTAATAATCAGAATCCTTGTCAGGGTGAACCACTAAAGTCACTAATTAAACCCCAGCTCAATCGCCTGGTAACTATAGCACAAAGCAAACAGGCTTAACTAAGGGGCAATGTGTAAGTATTTATGCAATATTACACAGTATCAAAGTCAAAATGCAAAACAATACAAAATTCCAAAACAGATTAGAAAAACAGAGTACAATTTAATAAACAAAATGGCAAACATCCAATAAGGGAAACAGGAGATATGAATTTTCAAAGTTTTAAGCAAGAATTGAACCAAGAACTCCCAACAGGGGTGGCACTTCCATGTGGGCGGAGGAGCGTCATCCCACTGCTTTCTCACAGTGCGAGAAGTTCAAGTTCAAGTTCAGGAATTTGTATAGCGCACTACTCACCCAGAGGGTCTCAAGGCGCTTGGGGGAGGAGGTGCATTATTTATCGAATAGCCAGGTTTTAAGTTCCTTTCTGAAGGAAATGTGGTTCTGTGTAAGGCAGAGGTGAGTGGGGAGAGAATTCCAGGTCTTGGCCGCCAAGTAGGAGAAGGATCTTCCTCCCATGGTGGATCTGTGGATGCGCGGAACTTCGGCGAGGGCTAGATTGGAGGATCTTAGTTGGGATTTTAGGTTTCTGCTTCTCACTCTGCGAGAAAGCAGAGTGTTTGGTTGGGGGCTGGCGGGTGGGCGGGCCTGCTTTAGGGGAGGGGAGGAGTGGCTTACCCACTATTGTGGCGCTGACTGTTTGGTCAGCCCTTTGGGCCGACCAAACCAGTCATGTGCACTCCATTTTCTCCATGTAGGCTGCCGGTGAAGGTAAGTTTTCAATTTTAAATTAACCACCCCATGCACGCAACCCTCCTGCCCCACCACTCCCGAGTCTTGCCTGCCGCGACTGAACCCAAAGTGACAATAATAGTTAATGGTCACAGTAGAACGGGTCCTAGGTGCAATTTGACACTGACCACGATTGAGTGCGGGTCAGACACACTAACAAAGTTTGTCCTGGTCAAACATTTTATCTTCTGACTTTAGTCCCAATCCACCACAGGAGAACACTTCTAAAGCCCACCAGGACCCCAAGGGAGACACTTAGAGCACCATTTCCCAAACTGTGGCTCGGGACCTACGGATTTTTGGTGGGTTGGGAAAGTCCATGCAATAAATAAAGATGCCTTTAAATGCTGTGTTTATCATGTCGCATTTGCTGTGCTTCAAACACAAAGATCAAATCTCAGGCTATGTATTCCGACAAATTGCTGCTGATTCTTTTAACATGGAATTCGTGTGTATTTTTCTTTCTCTGACTGAAAAGTCGGAGGAGTTTTTAAAGAGAATTATGTGTCAATCTTGCTGGAGCACAGCAAAGTGTGATATTGTTTTTGTTTTTTGCACCACACACCAAAACATAAATACCTGTAAATGGACTGTATACATTCAGCTGTTAGGAAAAGCCATAATTAAGCACATTACTTTGTAATTCTGCAGTGTGCTGGAAACTACGATTTTAATAGGATCAAAACAAATCAAGACATTGCGATGCACAAATGATAAATAATACCAGGAACCAGATTTCCACACACATTATCATCATAGAACTTTGTTTTGATTGCTGTGGATCATAAAAGTATAGACAAACAAGACAACCACAGTACACATTCCACACATTAGCACTTGTGCGCTATAAAGTTTTATCAGTAAACAGTATGTCTGTGCAAAGTTAGAGGCCATTTCAATGGGAAAATGTGCCATCTGTAAATGATAATGTGGTACTAAACAATGCTTTAGGCACATTAAAAAAAATCAGTCTGTCTGAAGTCCACTAAAGGTAGGAAAGTCACGAAAGTTTGTTGTTCAAAAAAGTGTGTTGTGGTTCTAAAAAGTTTGGGAACCACTGACTTAGAGACTCATAGGGTGGCAGGTGGAGTCAAGCCCAGGTCTAGTTGCTACTGATCAGCTGGTCAGTTGAAGATAAGCCGCTTGGAGCTTGTTGTGTCCCTGTAGATTGAACAAGAGGTCAGCATTTTGACTCTTGGTGTCCACTTTGCTAATGAGGGTACTAGAGGAAGGGAAGGTTCCAGTCTTCTACGCTCTTCTCAGACAGCAGATTTAGTTCTCTTTTGATCTTCCCCTCGTCCGGGACTGTCCTGAAGTGTGTGCCAATCGATGCCACATGTATTACTGGCATGACCTAGTGGGCGGGAATGACCCCTGAGGGTGCCCTAAACAATAGGAGACAGGTTCCCAGAGCTAACCCTACAAATGTGAACATTTTCAAAATGGGTAAAGTCTTCAGCCACACTAAACTTGGATTCTGTGGGCTGGGGTTAAGTGTGGAGTATACTAGGGTAATCCTTGTGCCCTCACACATCTATCATTACAATCCAGTTCTGAACAGCCCCTGCACCCCCAACAAACGCAGAGACAAAATTCTGATAAAATCAAAGCTGAGCTTTTGGCATCCAGACAGTGGGTACACATAAAGTGTTTTATCATTCTCTTGCCCTCCTTTGAAGTGCACCCCAAATGTTATATGTAAAACTCCAGCAGACCTGTCAAGCAGGATGTGACATTCAAGCAGAATTTCACATTCTAATCTCAAAGGGGATGCTCACAGCCTCTAAACCAGGTCTGGGGGAGCACCTCTTCCCTCTGGGGTTGGTGCCCCCTTGCAACTAGAAGGACAAGTGGAGTGGCAGGCCCAGGTGCGAGATACATCTCCTTGTGACAAGGGAGGCCCCTTTGAAGTGCATCACCGAGGCCTTAGGCAGGTAAACAGTAACTTTTCCAACCTGTCTTTCCTGTAACAGTTGGACAAAAATGTGACTTTACCATTAAATTGTAGTTTGTTTAACTATTAAAAAGAGTCCTTGAATTATTTTGCTAGTTGTTACAAACTTGAAATTAGCATTATAAGGTGTTTTAATGTAATCCAGCACTTCCCTATGGAAGCAGCCAGCCTCGCGACAGTGAAAATAGCTTTTATGTTTTTTCACTGGAAGAACATGCAGAATATTAAACTTCTACATATCCTGCTTTTAAATAGCTGGCATCCTGCCCAATGGACAAAAGGGCCTACATTAAGGGTGACGTATTCATATTTAAAAGGAAGGTTTGGGCCTGTCAAAGGGGTTTATTTTGAAAGGTTGAATTGTCAGGTTAAAACTGCACAGCCAGGCTACAGTGGTAGCTATGGAAACATGCTTTACTCCATCACTGCAGTGGTTGACACAATGAGTGCCGCAGCGCACTGGTGACATTCAACTTACAGGCCCTGGGTACACTTTGGGTACTATATGCTAGGGACTTATAGCTATGTTAAAAATGCCAATCAGGAGTATATGAATGTTGCCATGTTGAAAAGAGAGCCATTACTGGAATGGGGTAACCCAATGCGGTTCACGGACCTGGGTAGTCAATGGTATCAACAAACAGTGGTCCAAACCGAAATAATTTTAAGTCAACAAACAATGTATACACAGTTGATTACTTAGGTGAGCTTTTGAATTTAAACTGCTCTGCTGAATCAATCAGTGATGCTTCTTCCAGCACCAAAAAACAAACTACCTGACAACAAAACCAAAAATTATTTGAAAAAGGGGTGAGTTTTATAAATTACTCCATTTCAGCTCATTATTTATATACATTTATACATTTATACATTTAGGTACTAACGGTAAAAAGAAGAGCAATCTGCTTCTAAAAGAGTGCAGGAAAAGAAAAAGGGGGGTAGTGATTGTGAAGAAAAGGGTGTAAAGCCTCAAGAAAAATTGTGACAAAAGAAAAAATTAAACAATTCTGATATATTAAAGCTGTTTAAAAGATTCAGCTTGTTTAACAAATGGCCACAGTTGATTGTCACTGTTTTCACATTTATACAGTCACCCTGTTGGGTGTACAACTACGGTCATCCATCTATCACGTCCATCCCGAAGCAGGAGGACGGAGGCCACCCATTAATAATTTGTGGGTTACGCTCCCAGAGCTCTACGGTTAAAAGATTGTGCCACATTTGTCCTGAGGAAGACCCGCAGGTCGAGGCCCCCACTTGCCCCTGTACCAAAAGACGGGTCGAAACGTCGACGCTTCTTTACATGCAAATTGGACCACCCCAAAATTTTAAACATTGTACAAGTGATCTATGACTGTATAAATGTGAAAACAGTGACAATCAACTGTGGCCATTTGTTAAACAAGCTGAATCTTTTAAACAGCTTTAATATATCAGAATTGTTTAATTTTTTCTTTTGTCACAATTTTTCTTGAGGCTTTACACCCTTTTCTTCACAATCACTACCCCCCTTTTTCTTTTCCTGCACTCTTTTAGAAGCAGATTGCTCTTCTTTTTACCGTTAGTACCTAAATGTATAAATGTATAAATGTATATAAATAATGAGCTGAAATGGAGTAATTTATTAAACTCCCCCCTTTTTCAAATAATTTTTGGTTTTGTTGTCAGGTAGTTTGTTTTTTGGTGCTGGAAGAAGCATCACTGATTGATTCAGCAGAGCAGTTTAAATTCAAAAGCTCACCTAAGTAATCAACTGTGTATACATTGTTTGTTGACTTAAAATTATTTCGGTTTGGACCACTGTTTGTTGATACCATGTTGAAAAGAGAAGAACAAGCATGTTACCACTGGTTAGCAGGGGTAAAGTGCGCAGAGTTGCATAGCCAGCAAGAATAGGGTTCAGCAATAAGGCCAATAAATCCGGGTGACGCTGAAGAGAGAGCAAATTTCCAACACCCACCCCAGACCTCGTTCCTGCACACTTACCTCATCCAGGTAACATGCAGCTCGGATGCTGTCTCATTGGTTTCATCAATGCTCAGCGCCAGTCGAGTCTGGCTAGAAGGCTATATAGGTAGGAGTGAGATGCCAATCTCCCACCTGCCGTACAACAATCCTGCTGATCATCTGGCGGTTCTAGGCTATATGCAAAGACTGAAGACACCCTTTAACCCATAGAGTATATTGCGAGGAACAGTTTGGCACTTGTTACCTGTTTTTTTGGAGGATTAAGATGCCAGGCCATTCCCGGCCTCTCTCACAAGGGCAGCCATGACAAATTAGAGCCAGAGCAAGCTGTGTGTCATTTCCGGCTGCCTTAATGGACACAGCAGAGCAGGGGCAGGAAGAATAAGTGTGACTCTATGTGACCAGAAATAACTTCTCCAGTCCTGGGCTTTTCTGGGATGTCTTGTTTTATTTCTGTGTGTTTGTCCAGTTCAATGGGAATATCTCCCAGAATGCACTGCTTTGTTAAATGACAGGGCATGATTTGAAACAGACTGTCACAGGGCATGGAATCATTTAACAAGTGCTGGCATGGCACTCCCACCAGAGCCCTGTAACCCATTTAAGGAATGACAGCTACCGGAGCCTTCCATTCCCCACCACATTATCCGTCGATGCACTCACTCCTTCATTTACCCGTTCACTCACTCGCCCCTCTACCATCCATCCATCCTTACACCTATCGGGCCCTCTATTAATGCACTGAGTCACTCAGTGCACGTGGTGCCCATTGATCCATCTATACCAGTGGTTCCCAAACTTTTTTGACCCGTGGCTCCCTTGACCTAATTGGCAGTTGGCCGTGGCTCCCCACCATTTTTTCACTGGTAGCCGGGTGGGGGAGATGTAAGCCCAACCTCGGGAGTACTTCCTGTTGTCTTCCTTAATTTAATTGGGATGCAATCAAGGTATTATAATCATATTTCTAACAAAATAAAAAGATAACATTTGTTTGATAAAAACTTGTTAAGTGAGAAACGATACAATGAGGAAGACGAAAGCAGACGTAGCAGACAATAGGAAAGAGTATATCATATCTCTTCATGTAAGTTTCTTTGCAGAGACGAAAGTAAGAAATATACTTACAGTCCACAATACATCAGTTCATACTTTAAACCTGCCACGCGCGAGCAAGAAGATCGTTTTGTGAAAGTGTTTACATTTTAGCTTCTTCATCACAAAAATCAATTTTGTAAATGTTGAAAGGCACCTTTTTTCTAGTGAGGGTTAGGGAAGTTGCAAAATAGGTAAGAGATTAATTTGGCTTGGGGGACCAAAATTTGAGAAACATCTTTTTATTAGCATTGAAACAAAAGGTCTTAATTTTGACCTTGGAACCTGCAGTCCTGGGTCCTAGTCCCATTTCTGTGATGTCACCAAAATCAATTGATTGCAGGCAAAATATTTTATTTATTAGTAAATGGAACTGCTAAAATGTGCTTATGAAAAAATCATGTAAGCTAATTACTTGCAGCTGGTGTGCAGTCTAGTAAATAGTTGTTTAATAATGGCGATTTTATGTTCATGGTTCATCGTAAGACACTCCAACAGTGCTTCTTCTGGACAGGCACATGACATATATGCATCCTGTTGAACACTGATCAAACTGCACCTTTGCTCATGAAGAAAAAACAGAGTAAACCGCCTCCCCTATTTGTGGCACACAGGTTAATTCATGAACGTTGTGCTATAAGACATAAGTACATGCAAACATTTATTTCATACGATTGTAACTGATTACGTGTCATATCATAAACTCATGCCCATAGTACAAGTATCAACCATAGCAAGGCACAATACTAAATGGAGTGAGATTTGTCACGGCCCTTGGTCATAATTAGCTTTTCACTACAAGCCCTTACTTACCGATTTCCCTGGGAAGAGGGTCCCACGAGGCGAGGCACTGGCACTGCACAACACCGCGGGCAGGAACAACGCGACTGAAACGCTCTGAGCTGCGTCGGCAGAGTAATGTGAAGACTACCAGGGCTTAATTTGTGCCGGTGCTTTCCGGTGCTCAGCACCGGTACTTTATTGTCAGGGCCGAGGCTATACATGTCTTTCAGGAGGCAGTGTTGGTGAAGATAATTTTTCAAAAATACAGACACAGAGTGAGACGGCTTAACTTTTCCCACGTCGTCTGTGCTGCTCAGCTTCTCACTGTCACCGATTCATCAAGGCATGCCCTGACTCCTGGCTGGCTGGCGGCTGTATTTCAACTTTCATGCTTTCACTAATAAAAACAAGCATTTACAATGCAATGGTTTCGCCTTTGGAAAAGTTAGAGTTATTGGCATTGCTCATGACATTTCTTTTTTTTTTTTACTTATAAATAAATGGCATTGTTATTTACATTGCCAACAGCTCTCTCAGCCCACACAGCCCTCACAGCCCACACAGCTCTCACAGCCCACACAGCCCACACAGCCCTCACAGCCCACACAACTCTCACAGCCCACACAATTCTCACAGCCCACACAACTCTCACAGCCCACACAACTCTCACAGCCCACACAACTCACAGCCCACACGACTCACAGCCCACACAACTCTCACAGCCCACACAACTCTCACAGCCCACACAACTCTCACAGCCCACACAGCTCTCACAGCCCACACAGCTCTCTCACAGCCCACACAGCTCTCACAGCCCACACAGCTCTCACAGCCCACACAGCTCTCACATCCCTCACAGCTGTCACAGCCCTCACAGCTGTCACAGCCCTCACACTTAAGTTTTTAAGGCACTCCTGATGCAGCAATATTTTACCTGAAAATCCCGAAAGCATGGAGTGTGATAATTTCCGGTTATGGTGTTACCCTTCCATTAGGAGACTGCCCTGAGGGTTTTAGAGTTATTGCTGAAATTGTTATTTTTACATTTCAGCATTTGCCTTCGACACTCAGGGCTATATTACATGGACACACTTTGCCAGGTCTTACCTAGTGAAAAGTGTCCTTGAATAAGAATCAAGATTCCGCCTTTTAATTGTAGCTCTATATGTACATATTGTATTTCAATTTATTGCTCTCAATATCTTCCTGTATCTTTTTACTCGGCTGAGAGGATGTCATTATCAAACCTATGTAGAGACACAATGACTACAGCATTAGGAGTAACCTAAAAATCAAAAGAAAAGTTTGATTCGCTTTCTAAAAGTCAGTGTGTGAAACACAACAGGCCTGAAAGCACTCGTCTGTGAGGTCACTACCTCTTCCAGGCTCATCACAGGTGAGTAATGTTAAACACTGCCAACACTGCGAATGGAAGAAAATAGAAAACACCTTCCACTCCTAAATCAAAGAACACATTCCTGAATTTCCGATTAAAAATTTCACCCGAAAATCAAGACAAGGGCTACACTGCTAAGGAGCACCCGCCTTTTAACTGCAGTAAAATGAGCCTGAAATGTTGAGCTCTCTGGGCCATTATATTAAATGTGGCCTTACCAGGCACCTGTCAAAGATGATGAATGGATCAGTGTATTTTTGGAACCCGTCAAAGTTAGATTAATAAGAGAAAGAGTGCAGAGTGTTTGATTACCCATGCTGGCTGAGACACCACTTACATGTAAAATACAGCAGAAGTGGTTCCACCCAGGCAGTGGTTCCAGGCAGCTTTGTGTCAGTCAGAATCTAAGAACGAAGCAAGATCGTTCTTAGGAGAGTCCAAGTCCACAAGGGAGGTGGCCAAGCGCATAGAAGGGAGCAGGGATGGGGTATGTGCGGTACACAGACAAAATATCGATTTTTAAATATCGATATGCAAAAATATCGAAGTTTAAATATCGATATACAAAAATATCGAAGGTAAGTAATATCGACAGTCTAAATATCGATATTGGTATGATATCAGTAATATCGAAGTTGTAAATATCGATGTTAATAATATCGAAATTAATAACTTTGATGTTACTAATATCAATTTTTAAATAAATTTAGTGTATATTATATTGTATTTATTATGTTTTATTATTTATTTTTAATGTTATTTTATTAAATATTGTCTTTTACTACTGTAGCGGGTTGTGGGTTTATAGGGGAATAGGGTGGGAAGTAATTTAATTATGTTAAATTAATTATTAATTAGTAGGAATTATTAATTAATTAATTGAGAATTAATTTTAAATAATTTTTAATTAATTTATTAATTGATAAATATGTTCTGTAGCGGGTTATGGGTTTATAGGGGAATAGGGTGGGAAGTAATTTAATAATAATTAATTAATTGATATATGTTTGTACATATTTTAAATAATTAATTGGTAATTAATTTCTATTAATTAGTTAATTAATTATTATAATTTTTTTCATATTTATAATTATTAATTAGTTGGTAATTAATTATTAATAATTATTTAATTAAATTAATTAAAGTAATTTTTATATATATTATTTATTGTTATTCTTAATTAATTAATTGTGCAAAATAATATTAATTATTAAATTAAGTTAATTACAGCAAATGTGCTAATATATTTACTTTATTGTTATTGTTAATTAATAATTAATTGGTAATTAAATAATATTAATTAATTTTGGGTACAGGGGTATTTTTAGGGTTCAGGGTCAGTTTTCAGTTCATGGGTACAGGGGTATTTTTAGGGTTCAGGGTCAGTTTTCAGTTCATGGGTAAAGGGGTATTTTTAGGGTTCAGGGTCAGTTTTCAGTTCATGGGTAAAGGGGTATTTTTAGGGTTCAGGGTCAGTTTTCAGTTCATGGGTAAAGGGGTATTTTTAGGGTTGAGGGTCAGTTTTCATTTTTTGGGTAAAGGGGTATTTTTAGGGTTCAGGGTCAGTTTTCAGTTCATGGGTAAAGGGGTATTTTTAGGGTTCAGGGTCAGTTTTCAGTTTTTGGGTAAAGGGGTATTTTTAGGGTTCAGGGTCAGTTTTCAGTTTTTGGGTAAAGGGGTATTTTTAGGGTTCTGGGTCAGTTTTCAGTTCATGGGTAAAGGGGTATTTTTAGGGTTCAGGGTCAGTTTTCAGTTTGTGGGTAAAGGGGTATTTTTAGGGTTCAGGGTCAGTTTTCAGTTCATGGGTAAAGGGGTATTTTTAGGGTTCTGGGTCAGTTTTCAGTTCATGGGTAAAGGGGTATTTTTAGGGTTCAGTGTCAGTTTTCAGTATTTGGGTAAAGGGGTATTTTTAGGGTTCTGGGTCAGTTTTGGGTTTTTGGGGTACAGTCGTACAGGGTAAAAATTAAATAAATTTAAATTAAATCAATTAAATGAAATTACAAAATATAAAATTACATTAAATTATTACGTTTTTAATTTATTTTAAATGTATATGTATTAGTTTTAAATTTTTAATTATGTTTTAATCTTTTTATTTAATATTTGTAACATTATATGTATTTTATAATTATTTTAACATTATTATTAATACATTAAAAAACGATATTTTTAATTTCGATATTTTTGTACTACGATATTATTTTTTCGATATTTTTGTACTTACCTTGTTAGGGATAGGATTCCGATATTTTTGACTTCGATATTTTTGTCCCGATATTTTTGTATGTCGATATTTTTGATTTCGATATTTAGTCAGACATTCGTATGTGCATCTTACCAGCCTAAAAAAAAAAACTTGCCATTTTGAATCGGAGAACAGGTGAATGAGACTGACAGGATACCAGTTCTCCGGATGGAGTTTTTTTTACTATTATTATTATTTGACATTTGCATGGTGCGTGGAGTGGCACGGTCTGATATCACAGCACTATGGGTTGTTCAGGGATAACTGGCACGTTTATGAGGTGGACCATTGCAAGCTGGTGGCTCACTAGGATTGTGGGCATGTGTGAACGTCCAGTAGTGTGAGTAGTGCCACTTTACAGAACTACTTGAAAGATAAATAGCATGTTTGCTCTTGTGAAAATTATATGGTTTTGGCATTTTGCAAACACCTGAAGAGGTGGTGATACAATTCTATGACAGAGAAATGGTGCTCGCAATGGCAGTATTTGACAAGAGAAAGGCCTTCACTGTGAAAAGGGAGAGGTGGCTGCTCTCCCTCTCTCTCGAGATACCAAGCAGCTCAAAGTCTCTGTGAACACGTTGCTGCTAGAAAAAGAAAAGGCAGGCACTTCTTGGCCGAGGACGTAAAAGCCAGCCACAAGCAAACAAGGAGCGGATGAGGCTCCACAGATCTTTGAAAAAAAGCAAAAGTATTTTAAAGCGCCACAGTACCTACTAGTACAGTTTCAGGGGTATGAACGCAGAAGTGATTGATTTAAACTCTGCAACTTTATGAAACAATCTCTCATATTCCTAGCAGTTGACAGACCACCAGGCTAAAAACACTGAAGATATGTGAACCTTGCTGTAGAACTGCCAGGTGTAGAAGACAAGGATTCTTCCAGTTATTAACAGGGTGCCTCTGTCCTAAGGAACAGGATGAATGGTTTAAACTGAGACAAAGTCCACCCAGACTGAATGAAGTCTGTTCTACGATGGGCAGACTCTTGCACTGCTTAAACACCCCAGAGCTGAGAAAGGCACCAGCTCAGAAATACCAGAAGCCGGGTTCACTCTTGGTTGCGAGTGACGAGCGGCTGGAGGTGGTCTCTTCAGAGGACCCTGTACTTATCCCCCGTTGTAGATGTACACTTGGACAATCACCATTCTTCCATAAGGCCAGAGCTGGGATCTGCCACTCTACTGTAATGGAGAACACAAGTCATGATTTTATAAGGAGTTCCTAGTCCAGAGCAATATACTGTTCTTTTAGTCTTCAACAGTTCATCTCACACAGTTCACTAGCATGTTACACTTGGCATGGGACAAATCATCTACAGGTCACCCAACACCTGAACATAATCACAATACCCTGAAACAAAAGACAATGCAGAACCTGTACCCAAACATCTATACACACCTCGCTGAAACCTTCTACTGATCTCCTCAAGAGACTATCTTTGCATTTCGATCTTCTGACAGAATGAGGCCGTTTCTGCACTCCCAGAGCTGGCATATCAAAGTGCCTTCACCACGTAAGTAACCTGCCTTTAGAACGAATTACACTGTCAGACAGCTGCAACATCACTGAGCCCCCTGGCATGTCAGAAGTGGAAATCTCATTCAACCAGAGGCACCAAGCAAGAGAAGATTGCAGAGGAGCTTCACACCTCATTACTTTGACTGGTGTGGGAGGACCCCTGAGCAGCAGCAGCAATATGGACTCCCTTCAGTGAGAGTTTGTGAACCGACTTGTGAGTACATCTACCCGAGGCTCTAGTCGCTAGTCACTTCAGTGACTACTGGACCCCTATTCACATATAACGGTTAACACTTGACACATGTTTCCCCGACGAATCAACACTCATGTACCGCTTTTCCATATATCTACCGCCTGAGTTGTGTTGTTTTGCTGGTCTTTTTCTGCTCCCTGCCTTGCCAGCTGGCAACTTTCTCCTCAATCAAGCATGACTGATGCACTGGAAGGCTGGCTACTTTTTGTTAATTTGATGTTAGCAGATGCTAATCTTGGGACAATTTCACAAGACTGCAGCCGTCTGCCACTGTTTTTTTTATTTATTTACAGAGCTGCAGGAAAATTGCAGTGCCAGCACACACAGATCCAGCAGTAAGAATTGGTGGATTTTGCCTACTACTTTCTTTGCTTGAATGTTTCAACCGCCCTTATGTCCTCAAGCAGGACACTCACAACCAGGCAGTAACACCTTCAGCAAACAGCTGAACAAGCTACACTGCAAGGGGCAGATGGGTTGGGTGGTTAAAGGAGGGGAAAACATAATCAACACTTCACTTTTCTGAACAAACATGGATATCAGATACAGTAATTGTAAGTGGTAGAGTGACCATGAAATTTACACCGGGCAGACAGTTTGGCCACAATGAGGCAAAGTGCAAAGCACACTGGGATAGGAGGTAGACACACACAAACTTCATTGTTTCAACAGAAACAAATAGCTATATAAACAACGCCTTATTCACGTCAAAGAGTTGAAAAAGCTGCAATATTTCATAATAACTAGGATAGCCACAAGCACCAATAATGGGACAGTAAAAAGAGCATTAGTGGAGCGAAATGTTGCTGGAGCAGGCAGGCATGATTTGGTTGAAGGAATACACTGAGAAAGACAAGCAATCAATAACACTCAAACAAATAATGCTTACAATAGGAAAGAGAACACAGTAAAGACACTGAGGCATTGTCTACAATGACAACAGAACAGGGATCTTTCATGATGGGAAATTTACAACGAGGAAAACAAGTGAAATACAATTACACTAAAATATTCTGAATTAGGACAAGGAAACGCATACACCGGAGTAGGGAGACACAACACTGGACATAGACACACACACGATTTGTCAATAAAGCATCACTGGAGCAATAATATACTAATAAAGTGACAAGAGACCTAACATTGGACACTGACACTTTTTAGAGTTGCCAGTACAGCAACAGAGGGGCAATGATATACTGATACCAGGATCAGGGGTACACTAACATGGAGACTAGGATAACAGGCATGCAGTTAACATTGGGACCGGACACAGGGATACACTTACACGTGATCAGGGAACAAATGGACAATGGCACATATAAGAGGGGATATGCCTTCACTGGGAGAAGAAGCACATGGATTTATGTACAGGCAATACACAGACACACAGAAAGCAAAAGGTCCCGGGGTACACCCATCATAGAACAGGAGGCACATACTTTGCATCAGAGAATGAGCAAGGACCTGACAAATCAGTGAGAACACAACAGATAATACTGAATAGAAGTGGAGGATTTTGATTTGAGGCAAAAACACTAGAGCAACAAGACAATGGAGCAGAGAACACCAATACTTCAACTAGGGGACATGATATCCCTTTCCAAGCAAGACATGCATCAACTGTGGGCCAGGGAACACACCACAACAGAATGGAAAAGAACCAACTCTATAACACGCAATGCACTAATAATGAAATAGGGACGGGACAGAAGGAAGCAGACATCCAAACAGTGCTCAACACTCGAGTGGCTGTTGGTAGGAGGATGCCAGACCAGACTGGCCTCCCCTTCCCCCCCTCCCCTAACGGACCCTGCATAGTGTCACCAGGTCATTGGCAGGATAAGGAAAAGATTTAGACTATGACAGAGAACACACTGACAACAGGAACGTGGGTGTCCGTTTCGGGGACAGAGAGAGACAAAAAACGGAGGAAAAGGGCACACAACGAGACCCTGTTACAAGCTGGGTAGGTCAGGAAATACGTAAACACCAGCTCAAGGAATAAGCACACAGTCTTGGGCTCACAAAAAGCGCCAGTAATGAGTTGGGCCAGTGAATACACTGACACTGCCCCAGAGCAAGGAAACATGCTGGCACCAGGCTATAGAATACAGAGGCACCAGGCCACAGAATCCTACAGCGCCAAGAACGCCAAGAAATCATTAGTTGTGCAAATGCTGCACTACTCAAAAGTTGTATAATTACATAACAATGCACCATCTCCTATACTACCACAACCTTTCATAAGTGCAAATACATTCACTGAAGCACAGTCATCCGAGAATGAATACTAAAACACACAATGCACCCTGGTTGACTCATGCATGAACTCACCTTGTAGCGCAGCGCCTGGTGGATGTCCGCAGCCAGCTGCCCCTTCCACCATTGCCCCTCCAACTCCATGGCATGGGAGAGGCGCAGCTCCGGGACACCCGTGCACCGCTCCGACCTGTGTTTTCAAGAAAGACAACGGAGAGTGAAAGGGGAGGGGGGGCGGGAACGGGCACACGGGGAGGGGGGCGGGAACGGGCACACGGACGGGGGGGGGCGGGAACGGCGGACAAAATACGTATACTTACAAAGTGACACCCAAATACGAGCGGCCTTACCCCAAAAATGTATATGGTCATAATAACACACCACAATGAAAAACATGAGGTAAAATATACCGACACAAACAACGCAGACACCAGTGCCCGGAACACGACAACACACCAACTAACGTTTTCAACGTGCTGGCTTTGGAACGCAGTTTAACTACCAGGAACTATTGCAGATTTGGAAACAGTGCTTTCAGTGTTTCTCCTCGTCGAACTCTCGCCTCATATATGAAAGCAAAGCATGTATGGGCCATGGAGGGTCGGAGCGGCCCAACCGGAATTCACACAAGAAAACACCAGGACCCGGTGAAAGTGTGGTGTGTGGCAGCGCAACGCCTTCACCATCTGCCACATTCACAGCAGATTTGGCGCTACCAAAAGAAACGTTCCCTCTCAGTTTGTACAGCCTCTGAACCCGCAACTGCAGGGCTGTGTGGTGCGCACCAGACATCGGAGCATATTTTTTTGTATCCATCCATCGACCTGGATGGATGGACAAAGATAGTGGGCACCCAGCAACCAAGGTGCGGTGCCCAGGAGCTGTGTTCGGCCTGACCGTTGCCTGCGACAGACACAGAAACTACACCGAGACGTGCCCAGCGGAACTCATGATGGGAGGTCCCGCACTAGAGGGGTCTTGGGAGCAGAGCTCAATCCCAGTGAAATGATCTAGGGAGCGACCGACCCAGCCCGACGCCTCTTCCTGTGGCTGGACAGAGAGCTGATTGATCAGAGAGACAAGAGAGCGTGTGAGTGCGCCTTGCCTGGGCTGTTGACTGCTCACCGGTGGAAACCGCCCAGCTCGCCTCAGGCTCCCGTCCACAGTTGTTCCTCTGCCGGCTAGCCCCTGCAAAAGCATCACCAACCCTGAAAGTGGTGCAACAGTGGAAGCCGGGCAGCATCTCCTACGGAGCTTTGTATGCCAAACCCCTGACCGCGATTTTGGCCCGCCCACATCGGTGCAGCCTCGCTGCCCGTATCGGGCGCAGTGCTGGCTGGCGGGAAAGACACGGAAGGGGGGGGAGGCGGGAAAGACACGGAAGCGGGGCGGGGGGGGCGGGAAAGACACAGAAGCGGGAGGGGGAGCGGGAAAGACACGGAAGCGGGAGGGGGGAGGGGCGGGAACGGCGGACAAAATACGGAAACTTACAAAGTGAAAACACATTTATAAACAAACTCCTTACCTGATTGCCTTGTGGAACTCGAATCTTGCATCCAACTCCAACAACTGGGGTGGGGGGGGCGGAACGGCACAGACGACATGAGACGCACGCAGCAAGCACTTACCAGAGGAAGACTTCTTCCGGCTGAGGTCGGCCTCGGAATGACAAAAGCAAACACGGACGACAAAAAAAACCCCGCCCAACGCCGCATGACTACACAGAGGGAACGCCCATGGAAAAAATCTCGGGAACGCCCCCGAATCTGGTCCGGCCTTGACGGACAGATCTCTGTTCCAATGGCTAGCCTCCATTTATGGAGCTAGCCAATGGAACAGAGGGAAGTATTCAAGTCCCCCTAACTGAAAACTAGAGATTTCTCTGGGGGCGGAGCTTACGCTCCGTTCCCCAGGCCGAACCTAAAAACGGGCTCTCCATGAGCTGTCTTTATTTCCGCTGTTAATCTTCCCCCTCCCTTCGAGCAAGTTAGAGAGCCCCTTCCCCCCTCCCTTCGAACAAGTTAGAGAGCCCCTTCCCCCCTCCCTTCGAGCAAGATAGAGAGCCCCTTGAGGAGCGGAAGAAGGCTGGACTCCTCGTGCATGTTATTTGTCACGTAGGCCTTCAGCAGCTCCCTAATAGTTAATGAAGGTCCAGAGAGTTGCTCAACAGACACTGAAATTCCAGGCCGAGATCACTCCAGCCACGCACACATGACAATTTCTTCCAGGATGCAGAGGAGCTTGTTTATGATCATTGAACCCGCCCGGGCAGTCGAGTCAGACTCCAGCCAGGAGAAATGAATTACGAATGGCTCTGCTCACCCCAGGTACCGATTGTTTTAAAAAGAGAGGCATGATGCAGGCAGTGATCCTTTACCGCTTGTATTACATTGGACGCTTAGCTTTATGGAGCTAATACTCCGAAAATCCCAGTGCCGAGTGTGTGCACATGGATTTTACGAACTCTAATTTGACCTCTTAAACACTGTGCATGCGGGCTAAACCTCCAAGTTATTTTTCACCCTTCTGATCCTCCTGCCCTTTCTTTTGCTCCACCCTTGGGCTTCTCGTGCTCAACCGAGGTCGCTCCGCTCCTCTCCCCTTCCTTCACATCCGAGGCTTGCAGTGAATGAAGCACCTTGATTCCTCTTGTCATGCAATTCTTAGGCCCTTCATTCTCAAGTTGCTTACCATCTGTTTCATCCGGTGCCTCTGCACCGCTATTCTCGGACATTTATGATGTTTCATCCAGGTATACATTGAAGCACATTACGTTTTCTGTGGGACTCTCATGCAGCCTACAGGCCCAACCCCATCACTTTCCTTTTCATGAGCCCCTAATTCCTAAACCACTGCCTGCACTACGCACTTTTCTCCCCCTATCGCTTTGATTTATTCCTTCACCTATGGGAAGCCGTTCACGTCAAAATTGCAGATCCCCATATAAGACACCTTCTGAAATGCATATCGTGATGCAAAATGATTATGACACACACCAGAATGAATATAATATATGTCAAGGTAAACATGACACCTGGCAGAGTGAATCTGACTTGAACCAAAACAAATACGAAACCTTGCAGAGTGAATATACTACTAAGTGATTAGTATGGATAACACACACTCTGAAATGAATAAGAGATATATTGAAATATACATCAATGATACTTTAATCAATATGGCCCTCACTATAAACAATATAGCAATCAGTGAAACAAATGCAATATGCATCAAAAAGAATGGGACATTCCTTGAAATGACTAACATATGCCAAGAGGAATATGACATACAATAAAAAGAACATGACAGATTGAAATGTATATAGGTTACTGAAATGAATATATTATATTTTGAAAAGAATATAATGCATATTGAATTTGTAATAACATACACTGAAATTAATGTAACACAAAGTGTAATGAATATAAATTAAGTTGAAATGGATATTACCTAGATTGCAATGAATATGAGATATACAGAAATGAAAAGGAGATGTTTTCAAATGAATATGGCTCGTGTTGAAATGAATATAAGCCCCATTGAAGTGAATTGAACATGCCTTAAAATGAGTATGAACAAAGCTGAAATTCTCATGGCCTTTGTCAACATTAATATGACATGCATTGAAATTAATATGCTACATATGTAAATGAATATGATACATGTTAAAATGAATATGAAATAAGTTGAAATTAATATGAGGTCTATTGAACAGAATTTCCCATGTTTTAAAATGAATACGAGTACAATCAAAATGAATACAGCTTGCTTTGAAAGTAATTTGATACACATTGACATGATTATGATACATGTTGAAATGGATATAATTCATGTTAAAATTAATATAAAATGTGTTATTTTGAATGAGACCTCCATTGAAAGCAATATGATATATGCTAAGATGAATAGGACATGCATTAAAATGACTATGAGCCCCATTGAAATTGATTTAAAATGACTTAAAATGAATATGACCATTAGTGTAAATAAAATTAAACTTGTCAAAATGAATATGTTATGCTTTTAAATGAAAATGATATACATCAAAATAGATATTTCATGTACTGAAATGAATATGACCTATGTTGAAATGGATGTGGGCAATGTTAAAATGATTATGACAAGTGTTGAGGTGAATCTGACATCCATTGAAATGAATATGACATTCATTGAAAGGAATATGACACATGTTAGGATGAATATGAACCACTTTGAAATGAATATGGCAGCTGTTAAAATGAATATGTCCACATCAAAAGGAATATGACATTTATTAAAATAAATATGGCATTTTCTAAATGAATATGAAACTATTTGAGATAAATGTAACATGCTTTGAAATTAATAACCGCATATCGAAATGAACACAAGCCATGTTTAAATGAACATGACCCCTGTCCAAATGAATATGGCATGCAATGAACTTATGTTGATTTGCTTTAAAATTAATATCACATATTGAAATGAATATTACATAGCCTGAAATGATATATTGAGGACTACATTGAATCAACTACAATTAATAACAGACATTTAACAGAATATAAAACAAAGAACAAGTCTTTATCATGCATCCATTACATGCATCTCTTTGCAACGCAGGTAAGTATTTCTACATTTGTCACACCGTACTTATCACATAGGTGAGTATTTTTGTAAATAACATCATTTTTTATGTGTGCGTAGAGATAAAGGGAGGTAAGGATGATTTTTGGTTTTAGAGGTGGGTAGAGATAAAGGGAGGTAATGGTGCTTTAAGGGTTTAGCAAGGGGGTAGATGACGTAAAGGGAAGGAAGGAATAAAAAAGGGGTTCTCATGTACAAAATAAAAAGAAAACACACACACATATAAATCCATATACATGGGCGTGCACACATATGTATATATCTTTATGGTTTCAGGATGTCTAAATTATGCAAAAGAGGAAGTAGGGAACTCTGGGTAGTTCCCAAGTTTACATGGAGTGCAGTACCTTTCTATGGAGCACTCTACAACACCCCCAAATCTGCTCACTTCAAATATCCTTTTTTCTAGCAAAGTTTTTAAGTATAGGATTTGTACAGTTCCATCCACTCCAAGCTATAAAGTGACTAAGGGCCTCATTACAAGTTTGGGAGTCTTGGAGTGGGCTGCCACTCCAGCGCCATACTCCAAGACCACCAAACCCGTAGTCTAGCTGCCCGCCATGTTCTAATTGAAATACATGTCAGGCAGTCCTGCGGCGGCTAGCTGGCCCATGGCGGTGCCTATCAAAGAGTCATATGTGAGCCTTAGAAAGGAGGCAGCATGCAACCGCCACAGCATTTTCCAGCATGGCATGGACCGTGAAGTCCATGCTGTGCTGAAACACAGGGTGCATACAGACAGGGGTGCAAACCATGTGACCCCCTGCATGTGTCTCCTGGCCCAGAGGCAACAGAGGGCCACGTAGGGCCCCCTTAGTTTCCTCACCACCACACTTTTCATAGTGGGCTTACCGCCATGATAACTGTAGCGGTCAGGAAACTCGTAATATGCTTGGCGGTGCCGCAGCGGCACCACCAGCATATTGCGGGCATGAGACGCTGCAAGACTGGCAGGGATCTTGTAACCCTGTGGTAACAGCGGTCCTACGGTGGTCCGACCATCAAACTCATAATATGTCGGTAGGACTGCCTGTAGCCGCACTGCCACATGGGTTTGGCAGTCCATTGGACTGCCAAATTTGTAATCAGGCCCTAAGTCTTCTGTCATTTTTACAGCAAAGTCTTTATACACAGGATTAGCTAGTGCCATCCATGCCAAGAAATAAAATAACCAAAATGTTGTACCATTCCAGGCACTGTATCACAGCTTTGAATTGAATAAAAGCAACCCTTGACACATGAGTCACTCAATCAATCATGTGACTTGTACAGCGCGACTACTCACCCGTAAGGGTCTCAAGGCGCTGGTAGGGGGGACTGCTGATCCGTAGAAGGCACTGTGGTTCAGTCGAAGACCCAAGTCTAGAGGTCCTTTCTGAATTGAGGCAGTGATAATGATTATCTGAGGTGGAAATGCAGGGTGTTCCAGGTCTTTGCTGCGAGGTAGTAGAAGGATCGTCCTCCGGCCGTGGTCTTGCGGAAACGTGGCCAGGGCCAGTTGGGCAGAGCGGAGGAGTCTGGTGGGTGAGTGCAATGCGAGGCGGTGGTTGAGGTACGCAGGTCCCATGTCGTGTAGGGCTTTGTCGGAGGAGCTTGAAGCAGATTCTTTCGTTGACTGGGAGCCAGTGGAGGTCTCAGGTGGCCAGTGCTGTGGCTGTGGCGGGGGATATTGAGGGTGAGTCTGGCGGAGGCATTCAGAATGTTCTGCAGAGGAGTTTCTGATTGATGCCGGCGTAGAGTGTGTTGCCGTAGTTCAGTCTGTTGCTGATGAGTGTGAGTGACCATCTTTCTGGACTCGGTGGGGATCCGCTTGAAGATCTTTCGGATCAAATGTAGCATGTGGAAGCTGGATGATGAGACTACGTTGAACTGGAGTCCAGAATGATGCTGAGGTTTCATGCGAGGTCTGTGGGTGTGGGTGAACCAAGGTTTGTGGGCATGGGGGGTTCCAAGGTCTGTAGGTATGGGGGGATCCAAGGTCTGTAGGCCACCAGGAGTTGTCCCAGGCAGAGTGGGTTTGTTGTTGAGGAAGAGGATCAGCTGGGTGTCATTAGTATAGGCGAAGATGTTGAATGTGTTCAGTGGGGCTCAGGGAGAGTGGGGCTCAGGAAGGAGCTCTGTGGTCCCTGTGGGTTCAGAGTGCAACTGTGGTAGTATGATTCTCTGTGTTTGGCCAGTGACGAAGGAGCGGATCCATTCCAGGGCTTTGTCGCGGATGTCAGCTTTGTGGAGTCTTGTGCATAGGGTGCGGTCAGAGATTGTGTTGAAGGAAGCAGAGAGGTCCAGGAGGATGAGGGCTGCAGTTTCACCTTGGTCTAGGAGGGTGCAGATGTCATCTGTGGCTGCAAGGAGGGCGGCTTCATGCTGTGGTTGCTTCAGAAGCAGTATTGGGAAAGGTCCAGGATGTGGTTCGCTTCAATGAACTCAGAAAGATGGACGTTGATTTCCTTCTCGATGAAATTGGCTGGGAAACGGAGCAGAGAGATAGATGGGTCTGAAGTTTTTGAGGTCCTTTGGGTTGGCAGAGAGTTTCCTCAGCAAGGGGTTGATCTCTGCATGTTTCCAGTCTTTCAGGAAGTTGGCGGAGTTGATGGAGCAGTTGATGGTGTAGCAGAGTTTGCGATGGAGGTGGCGGCTCTGTTAAAGATGTGGTTCGAGCAGGAGCCCGAGGTGGCTCCAGAAAGAATTCTCTTTTTGGTCTTGAGGGTGTTGTCAGCAATGAGGGGACTCCAACTGAGCAGGGTCTGCTGGGGTCCGGTGTCATTGGATGCAGTGGTTGCGGGTGGGGGAGAGGGTCTTGGGTATTGAAGCTGTCATATATCTCCTTAATCTTGTAGTGGAAGAAGGTGCTGCAGTTTTTGTAGAGGTCTTGGGAGGGTGGGTTGTCTCCTGTCTCTGTGCTGGATTTGACAAACAGTTCTTTGCTATTGAATACATTGGTGTTGATCCTTTCTTGTAGGGCCGCTTTCTTTGTTCTAATGAGGTGGTGGTGTGCGATGACAGTGGTTTCTCTGGGGTCTTCCTGCTCCTCCATCTCTTCTCGAGCCATCTACAGTTCCGTCTGGACTCATGAAGGATGGGAGAAAACTTGCTGGCTTTTTTGGAATGTCGCTTGCCTGTTTTTTTTTTAGGGGAGCCAGTGTGTTGGCGCAGTTAGAGATTCATAAATGGTGGTTGCATGCTGAGGTATTAGTGTCTGCAGATGCCGGAGGTGGGGTTTTGCTGAGGGAGGTGGTGAGCTGTTCTTCAGTGACCTTGTTCCAACTTCTGCAAGGGTAGCGTTGGCCACAGTGGTGTATGGTGGGTTTGGACGCAGAGGTGGTCGATCCAAAGGAGCTCAGAGGTGTGGCTGAAGGTGAGTGGTGCTCCATGCTGGTCGAGTGGTCGTCCGAGTGGGTATTGAGGCGGAGGGTACTTTTGTCTACAATGGGGATGACTCCACTTAGTTTGTTGATGCAGTCCTTGTGAATGATCTTGTAGCCATCCGGGATGGTGATGGTGATGTCCAGGGGAGAGGTGGAGTTCATACAGGTTTCCATGAGGAAGGTGATGTCGGGGTCGATGAAGTAGAGTATGTCCCAGATTTCCACCGCGTTTTTGTGGAGGGAGCGTGTGCTGAGCAGAATACAGCTTGGGTGTGGGGTCCGTTATTTGTCGGTTACTAGTTGGGTGGGGCTGTTGGGCGGTGGTTGGTGAAGGTAAAGCTGCAGTTTCAGCAGGCAAAAAGGGCCCAATGTGTCATTTGGCGATGCCCGGCAGCACACACATATGTATAGATCATATATATATATATATATGTATATATATATATATATTCACTGAAAAAACCATAGGTTATAGACCATATATAGTTAGGAATTTGCATTTACAAAACCTTGAAAATTCACTGAAAAAACCATAGGTTATAGACCATATATAGTTAGGGATTAGCATTTACAAAACCTTATTTTACTCGCACAAAACCATTGAAATTCCATATATAGTTAGTTGCACTAACTATATATCGCGCATCCGCAATCCACTGCTAATGATGTCACATATTACATCATTCATGACATGGTCAGTGACATCACTGATGACATCTCAAATGACATCACTGATGACATCACTGATGACAACACCCAGTGACTGTATGTTTCTGTAAAGTTAAAATATGTCTTACATATTGAAGAATGAGTGGATGTATAAGTGTCTGGATGAAGGATTTAGTAGGTGCATGACTGACTGTATGAGAGAATGATTAAATGTGTCTCACTGAGTGCATGGGTTAGTGACTAAACTGTCTTAATTTGTGCATCATTATATATGTTGTTCTGTAAACTGCTGCATGTTTAAATAAGTAGCTATATGAGTAACTATATGGGTTATTGAATGGTTGCCCAAGTATTTGTATGGGAGACTGAGTGTGTGTGTGGGTGGCTGGGAGGTGTGTGACTCTGTGCATAGATGTGTGAGTAGTTGATTCACTCAATGTATGGGTTCAAAAGTGCATGTGGAAACAGCTGTATGGACAGTTGACAGTCTGCATGAGTGTATTGGTGATTGAATGGATTTCTCAGTGCTACATGTCAAAGTAAGTAGATATGTAAAACACAGTACATGTGAGAGTTGACATATATAAATAACTGTGCATAAGAGCCAGTGAATGTGTGAGTGGCTGTATGGATCATTGTGAACTTGTATCAGGGATTGTATAAGAGAGTAAATATGTGTTAGTATATGTATGAATAAGTAAGGTGTGTATAACTGTATACTTGAGGAAATGGAAGTGTGATTGATTCTTTTCATGACTGACTAGATGTATGAGTAACTCCATGGATGAGTGACAATCTGTGAGTGTCTGTTTACACTGATTGTATCTAAGGTTATATTAGAGTCTGAAGAGGTTCATCGTATTATCACATGAATGATATTATCAGTGATGTGATCAGTAATGTCAAATGAGATGTCATCAGTGATGTCATCAGTGATGTCATTTGAGATGTCATCAGTGATGTCATCAGTGATGTCACTGACCATGTCATGAATGATGTAATATGTGACATCATTAGCAGTGGATTGCGGATGCGCGATATATAGTTAGTGCAACTAACTATATATGGAATTTCAATGGTTTTGTGCGAGTAAAATAAGGTTTTGTAAATGCTAATCCCTAACTATATATGGTCTATAACCTATGGTTTTTTCAGTGAATTTTCAAGGTTTTGTAAATGCAAATTCCTAACTATATATGGTCTATAACCTATGGTTTTTTCAGTGAATTTCATTGTTTTTTTAAAAGCTAATATCTATAGCTGTAAAATATATTCTTTATTCCGTGACGTATCACATAGCCAGTGAGACGCCTCATGACGCATCGCATAACCGTGACGTATCGTCTCTGCAGCGCAAACAAAACCCGTAACGTAAGCGCGCCGGAGCACGCTTACAGATATATATATATTTTTTTTAACCTTAATTTGACAAAATCCACACGTGCACATATCTTGAGGCCTTGCAAAGGCACATCAAACAAACAGTCCCTACAATTTTGCTAAGTTTGGTGGAAATCTACTCCTTTAAATTTTATTTTACTGTTTCTCTTGATTTTCCCCTTGTTACGCTTACCGGAACGCTACCCAGTATGCAAACAAACGCTCCAAAAACACAATATGTCGGACTCCCGTTACGCTGCCGGTTAGCTGCCCGGTTAACGTACCGGGAAGCGCCTCTACCGCGAAAAATCGCAATTTTTTTTTCTTTTGCCCCGCGGGGCACTTTAATATCCCCCTCATCAATCCTAGGGGGTCAGGAGGGGTCTACCTTGCCCCCTTTCCTTCATTTCCCCCTTCGTTTTTCACCACCTCTTGTCTCTCGATCCTACAGAGAGACAAGATGGCAGCCGCTCCGGACTGTTTACAATGTTGACAGCCAATCAGCTACTCCTCAGACTCCCGTTACGCTGCCGGTTAGCTGCCCGGTTAGCTGCCCAGTTAGCTGCCCAGTTAGCTGCCCGGTTCGCGTACCAAGACGCGTCTCTACGGCGAAAAAAATCGCAATTTTTTTTTTTTGTCCCGCGTGGCTCTATAATATCCCCCTCATCAATCCTAGGGGGTCAGAAGGGGTCTACCTTGCCCCCTTTCCTTCATTTCCCCCTTTGTTTTGGCCTCCTCTTGTCTCTCGATCCTACCGAGAGACAAGATGGTGGCCGCTCCGGACTGTTTAGAATGTTGACAGACACCGGAGAGCCAATCAGCTTCGCTTCGCAAAGTTCCGTTACGCGTCAAGTACGCGAACCGGAGCGCTGCCCGGAGCGCTGTCACAGATATATATCTTTTTTTGAACGTTAATTTCGCAAAATCCACTGGAGCACATATATTGAGACCTAGCAAAGGCACATCGGGCTAACAGTCCCTACAATTTTGCCAAGTTTTGTGCAAATCCATTCAGCCGTTCGAGCTAAAAGTTAGGCCAACCGCCCTAGGGAAATTAACATGGGAAAAACGCGTTTTGGGACCCCCCTTTTTTCTCGGCCCCCCCTTGACGAACCCCCCCCAATTTTCAGGGGCTGCTCAGAAACAAAATGTGCCATTTTCCTGAAAATTTCAGCCAATTCCGTCCACAAACGGCAAAGTTATTAGACATAGAATTTTCAAAAATGCCATAGAGAAAAAATCCTAACTATATATACCTACTGGCGACCGCCAGTAGGTAATATATATATATATATATATATATATCGAAAACCTCCGTTCTCCTGCCACAATCACCTCTGCCCTGATTGCGCTGGAAACAGACACGGACCACGCTTGGATGCTGGTTAGTAGTATTTTATTCAGCTGTCGCCATAACGTTTCGGCTGAAAAGCCTTGATCACATGACAGCGTAACCTTGTTTTTTCGACATATTTAAAGTGCACAGTGCTCATTAGTGATTGGTTCTTTTCAAACCTTGCATACATTTGGTAAAAACTGATGATGGACTTACACATTGCATTGTATCAAAATATATACATATTTACAATGATTTTCATCGTTTTTTCCGATCCACTTTCATCTTATATTGGGATAAATCCCTAAGTATTTTTGCACAATATCGGGTTAAATCCCTGTGTATGTACAAAACAATATATATACGAATTTCTCACATTTTTCACATTTTCACATTTGCCTTGTGTCATTGTATGTGTATTCCTCCAAACATATATATATAGATTTTTTACATTTTCACGATGTTGCCATATTCAGTACAATTCTGGGCTGAATCCCAATATACGTTACAACCTACTTGTCATTTTTTTACCTTTTATGCATTGTATGTGTTTTAACCCGTACCCCATATAAAGTGCTCCTGTGCAAAACCATATATAAAAATTATTTAAACCAGGGCTATACCTTGTAAATTTTAACAATTGCTGTACACGGTATTAGTTGCTTAACCACCCGTGTTTTGTTTCTACTTTCTGCCTCACACGACAGGTATATTTTGGTTACTCTTTTTATCACTAATGATCCCAGTTACATGACTCTACATATTCATTTCATTTATCTCAGGTTGTTAGATATAACACTTTCTATCCTCGAAAATGGTCCTCCCACTTCTTACTCTTTTTGCACATTATTTGTTATCCATAACATCTATGATAGTTGCCCAACTAACTCTATAAAATTCATTATTTACAGTTTAAGTATAAATCATCTATATACACCTTCATTTCATTTCACATATATATAACACAGCTTTCAAAAATATAAAAACCTCTATATTTTTATCCTTTCTAATTCATATATATACACATCCTATTTACATATTCATTGCATTAGCTCTATTTTGTTTCTCTCACTTGGGCATTTCTATCATTGGCTATCCCTAATTGTGCAAACATGTATACAGATCCTCTGTCAGGTTCAAACCTACCGGCTGTTTACTGTTAAACTTGAGTATATAGTTGGTTTCCATTTTTCGTAGTTTATTTTCCCTGTTGCCTCCCCTCCTACTCATACTTACTGCATCCACCACCCAATATTGTAAGTCCTTGTTGTTGCTCTGGTGATGACTTTTGAAATGCCTCGCCACGGGATAGGTGTTATCCTGCGTGGTTATTGCCCTTAAATGCTGCAATATTCTTTTATGCACGGGAAGCTTCGTGCTTCCCACATATTGCCGTTTGCAGGGACATTCAAGGACATACACAGCAAAGTCCGTTTTACAGGTCAGGACTTTGGTGATACGGTGCTCTTGATCACTGAATCCATCCCTATACACTTTTTTGTTCACTCCATGAACACATGCTTTGCAGGTTTTACACCTGAAAAAGCCTTGATTATTCTGGTACCAAGAGCTACTGTCAATAATTTCTGGGCAAGTTACCACCAGTCTTTGTCTCATGTTGGGGGCTTTACTGAAGGTTAAGGAGGCTTTTTTAGGGAGATCTTGCCCTATTACAGGGTCACTGCTGACAATCGGCCAGTTTCTGTTGATAATTTTGCGTACTGCCTGGTGTTGATTACAGTACCCCACAATTATGCGGAAGGGTTCCGGCTGCTTATTGTGGTCAGGGTTGAGTACGGGTTCCTTATTAGATTCCTCAGCCGAGGTCTCTATAATACCTAATAGGTCCTCACGGTCCTTGACCATGGATTTTGTGATAGCCTGTTGGATGATCCCTTTACTGTAGCCTCGCTCCATGAACCGCTTGGCACATTCATCTTGTGCTTTTAGCAGCTCACTGGGTTCACTACACAACCTGCGTATCCTCAGCATCTCACCGTACGGAATACTCCGTATAAGATGGGATGGGTGAGTGCTGCTGGCGTGTAAGACCGTATTCCCTGCTGTTGTTTTGCGGAATAGTCTGCTTGCTAGCTTGTTCTCACTGACGTATATTTCTATATCCAAGAAAGGGATCCTAATCTGGCTCATTGTATAGGTAAAGTTAATGTTCAATTCATTTTTATTCAGATTTTCAATGAATCTTTCCGCATCTCCCCTCTCCACACTACTACCAAATCGTCAATAAAACGATACCATGATACAATGTTTTCCGTCATTTCTTTTTCAAAGTTGGGTCTGAGGACCAGTTCTTCCCAAGCCCCCATGTGTAAACATGCCACGCTTGGTGAAAAACTGGCCCCCATTGCCACCCCCTGACATTGTCGATACAAAAGATTGTTAAAAATAAAAACATTGTGTTCAAGGCAGTACGTCAACATAACCAGCAGCATTTCAGTGTGGTCTTTACAGTCAGCAGATCTTCTAGATAGATAGTATTTGACCGCATTTATACAATCTAGATGTTTAATACTTGTATATAAAGAACTTACATCTAGTGCCAACAGCCAGTCTCCCGGTTGCCACTCAATGTCTCGCATTTTTACAAGGAAATCACTTGAGTCCCGGATATATGAATCCAAGTTTTTTACAAAGGATTGTAGGAATTGATCTATATAGACCGATGTATTTTCAAGCAGTCCCCCCATTGCATTGATAATAGGTCTCCCCGGGGGTTCTTCACGGTCTTTGTGCACTTTTGGTATGAAGTAAATGCATGGCATCACCGGATAGTCCACCTTTAGATACCTGTATTCAGCTTCCGATATGAGATTTTTCCTTTTCCACTTTGACAACCAGCCATGATATTCCGTCTGCCAGCCTTTGACTGTTGTCATGTTCACTCTCTCATAATGTTGTCGATTATTCAATTGCTTGAGTGCTTCTTTGTCATACATTTCCTTGGTGAGCAGGACTACGTTGCCACCCTTATCACTTGGCCGAACTACTATGTTTTTGTCCTTGCTTAGTTTTGTTATTAGTTTTTCATATTCCTTGGTCTGATCATTATTTTTGTAGTGTTCCTTGTTTATGCGTTTTTGTAATTCTTTGAGATCATTGGTCACATTTTCATGGAAGATATCTATTCCATCTCGTGGTAGTATTGGGCAAAACGTTGATGGTGGTTTCAACTTGGTTAACCCGGTTTCGCCCTCCTTTTGTTTCCTTCTTGTTCCACCAAAAATATCTGGCAGAAGCGGTTGCGTTTCTTCTCCTTCATTCAACCATAAGTCCTCCATCTCCTGTGTTAGAGTGCCTTGTTCTTCATCCTGGGAGGCATCTCCCTTCTTTTGCCTTTGCTTATGGTATTTTTTGAGTTTTAACTTCCTTACCGCTTTGTATATGTCTGTCCTTGTTTTGGCGTAATCCAAATTGGATCTGGGGGCGAACGATAATCCCAGCTGTAGGATTTTTTCCTCTTTTTGTGTTAAATCCATTTTGGTTAGATTAATCACTGTGTTATCGTGCGGGGTTATTGTTTCTTGTCCCATTTGCCCCGGCCTCTCCACGTGGCTTGATTTGATTTGCCTCCGCTGCCTTGCCCTCCTCCTCTTCCTCGAGATGTAGTTCTTCCTACTTCGCTGTAATTTTTTCGCGTCCCAGGTCTTAATGATTGCAGTCTGTTTTGGCATAAAAAAACAATTTCTTCACCCGGAGAGGGTCTTTTTTGTTGTAAATCTCCATTTGTCTCTCTTTGTTCTGACTCTGAACCACTCCCACCTTCCGAGCTGAAGTCTGACATTGTTGAGTCAGTCTGGTCTTTTCGTGTTCTCGCTTGAGACCCCCTGGGTTGTTTAGTTGCCTGACTTTTACCAGCTGACGCATTGCGTAGAGAATCATATCTCTTTGAAAATGTGAAAATTTGTCCTAGTTCGTAATCTCTACGATCTCTTTGAAACTTGTAAGTTTTGCGGTCTATAATTTTTTCTTCTTCTTTTTTCAACCTGGTTTTCATTTCTTTTATTAGTTTTTCTTTTTCATCTTCCGGACCCATTCCTTCTAATTCCTCATAAATGCTGGATATTTCCTCCAATAATCGTGCTCTATCAATATCCGCATACTTTATTAGAACTAGGACCTGCTGTCTTGACGCCTCTAGATTTATCTCGGCCCACTCCTTCATTAGGTCCGGGTTCGGATTTTCGTAACTGGGAGCCGTTAGGATGCGTAAGCCACGTGGAATCCTCCTAACTTCAATGTAGCTTTGCAGGGATTTTGACTCCCACCATTTGCTCTGTTCCTGACGGGATTTCTTTTCAAGTATTTTGATCTTATCAGTCAGGGATACATTTTTAGAGCTACTGGCCGCCTGTTCGTGTGTCTCGCTAGCCGGTTTTTCCGCTTGCTTGTCCGAGAACATTGTACTTGCCCTTGCTTCTCGCTCTCTTACGCTGTCGGCAGACATTTTATTTCGCTGATATTTATATATGCGGGCGTCGCGTTACTCTGTGGCTATTTAAACTTCCCTCCACAGGTAACCCCGCGCATCCGTTCCTTCCTCCCACTCGTACCTTGATTGTTTGATTGTTTAATGCCGCGTAGTCCTCTGTCCTTACTCCTGTACTCGCGCACTTTCTCACTGTGCCGCTTCCGGGAGGACTGGACTTACGTCTCCAATCACCGTACTCCAAGGGGGTCCAACGCTAATCTCCGTTACCAGAAGCCACCAACAAAATCCGAGAAACGCCTCAGATCGGATATCACTTCGCGTTGACCAGCCAGCCTTTTTCCTCTCAAGCTGACTAACGAAAGGGGTCCGTGTTAAGCCGTGTGATATCGTAACGGCTGTATAAATCGAAAACCTCCGTTCTCCTGCCACAATCACCTCTGCCCTGATTGCGCTGGAAACAGACACGGACCACGCTTGGATGCTGGTTAGTAGTATTTTATTCAGCTGTCGCCATAACGTTTCGGCTGAAAAGCCTTGATCACATGACAGCGTAACCTTGTTTTTTCGACATATTTAAAGTGCACAGTGCTCATTAGTGATTGGTTCTTTTCAAACCTTGCATACATTTGGTAAAAACTGATGATGGACTTACACATTGCATTGTATCAAAATATATACATATTTACAATGATTTTCATCGTTTTTTCCGATCCACTTTCATCTTATATTGGGATAAATCCCTAAGTATTTTTGCACATATATATATATAACGAAATCTTCAAACCTCCACACAAGCGGCGAAAGAAGAGGCAGACCCCACGATATCCGGGCAAGTTGTATTTATTCACGAGCCTTTCAAAAATGTAACGTTTCGAGTACTAGCGTACTCTTGTTCACACACCACATTCTTGTTTGGAGCTTTCTTTTATGTATGCGGTTCTGACCCCACCTATGGGCCACACCTACCACACGTGCAACACAAGGTTCGGCCTACTGCCTGGATTTAACAATTTAAAGCCACAGTACATATTTAGCATTGTATTTGTAAAATGTAGTTACATGAAACACATTTAAAACCACGTAGCCAAATATATATATACACATACACACATATCACACCATCTTGCCGTATACCATGAAGCACCTGATCAAGGGCATGTTGGTTTCGCCGCTTTCCAGCAACCTTAAACATAAACTCCAACTCCAGTCTCCATCGGACACGGACACAGGGGAGCAAACACACTTTTCAAAATCTCCGTTTATTTCATCTAGTTGTTATGCGTTTCGGCATTTCCTGCCTTGCTAACACAATCACAAAGGCAGGAAATGCCGAAACACATAACAACTAGATAAAATATTTGGCGATTTCAAAAAATTGGTTTGTGCCCCTGTGTCGGTCTCTGTGTCTGATGGAGACTGGTGTTGGAGTTTACACACACACACTTTTCCCAATCCGGTGGAGTGGTATGGAACACATCAGGATTAACTCCAAATTTGGAGGCCTTGGCCACGAAGTTCTCCAGGGTGGAGTGCTGGGTAAGGAAACTCGGGTCCCCAGGAGCGGAACAACAGTGGCAGGAAATTGTATTATGTACAGCAGGGCCTGTGTAGGGCTCGTAACAGGTCCCGAGTAGGACATCAGTAAGGGCTTCATTAAAAGAAGGTTTCAGATGGGGTGACTCACGACTGAAGCACCTCTGTCAAGACATTCGTCTTGGCTGCCATTGAAGGTCCAAAATCTCAGCCACCTTAAACACCACCATGGGCTGCTAGGTGTTAAATATGGGAAGTCAACTACCTCTGATGCTAAGCTGTTTAGGCTGATGCTCGTTGCGACTATGAAGGGAAGGTAGTTGGTGCATGTTTTTTGTTGCATTTTCTACTTGGGGAAGTTGCAAAAAGGGGTGGTTCTGGCTTTGTCTTTTTAATTCTTCCAGTTTTTTTCTCTAATTTGATTTGTGTTGGGTAGGCCAAACCCAAGGGGATTGTGGTTTTGACTGTAAATGTACTGGGTGCCTGCCAACGAGGTCCCCAGTGCAAGACCCCTTCCCCTTAAACTGTACCACAACTGGCACAGATTCAGATCACTTTATAAGTCCCTAGTAAAGGGTATGTTTGGTACCAAGGGCACAGAAACTGAAAAGGGACCACTGGGGCTGCAGGACCAATTGTGCCATCCTAGGGTCCACTCACCAAGGCTATGCAAACTACCACTGCAGGCTGCATGCCTTGATGCAAGCAAAACTAGAAGAGTCAACATGGCACATACCTCTATGTTTCAATGGAGTTTCAATGGACGTAACCTGCACTCCTAAGTTTAGAAAATATTAAACTGTCACTCTAAATTGCAATGGTATTCAAAACAGTATGCAAGGTGCAACCCCCCCAAAAAACTGGTTAGCCTCTCCATTTTGCCATATGAGGCCCCTTTTTGAATTGTGTTGATGAATTTAGTTTTTGTTCAGTAGAGTCCTTTTTTATACTGAACACGTTTTCCTACAGAGAGATATTCTGTTGGCGGCCATTGGTGCCGGTGAGTGTTTCTTTGTGGGTCTTGTATAGCACAGAGTTTACTTTTTGGTTTTTGCACTTTCAGGTTTTTATACACTAAGGTTTAACTTACATCACTAATCTTTGACGTTGCATAGCATGACTTTGCACTTTTTGCTTGATTTGAACACATTGTGCTCTCACACTTTTTAGTGTGCCTTAATAACATTGGTTGCAACACTGGTGTAGTTGCATGTATACAGATTGGATTTTTCACATATAGAACTGTGGTTTGTGTACCTTATAACGAATTTTTGAGTTAACTTATTATGATGGTGTTTGCACGCACATGATGAGAATTAGAAACATGTGAAATATTTGTATATGTTTACAGCATTCCCCTGATGAAGGTACTTAGCACCGAAATGCATTGGGAGTTGTGAACCATGAAACATTCGTTCTGATGCTTTAAGAATCGAATATTCAACAAAGAAAATAAATCTACAGTGTATTGAATTGTGAAGATGGTTGCGGCATCTTTTCTAAAAGCCACACTTGATATATAATAATGTGTTGTCTTTATTGAGATGTACCAGCAACAGTTTGTGATTTATGATGAGCATATATATGTTTTGAACATAATTTATGTAAATAGGAAGGTGAACAATTTAAAACATTTGGTTTAGTGAACCATATACCTTACAGGATTGGTGAATAGTGCATCCTCATATTCAAACATACCTCTGTGTGCCATACTTACAGACACTGCCTGTGATATAGATAAGCCATCCCTACAGCAGACCTTACCAGCCCTAATGCAGGGTTCACTATACCTCAGGTGTAGACATAGATGCAGGAGCAGCTTTGCCCCTACAATATCGAAGTCCATTCTTGGAAACTGTAAGTGCACTGGAAAGCCATTTCTAGTACATGGGCAAGACACTCGTCATTACAAGTTTCCTAGCTCCATGATGGCTGCACTGTACCTGCAGATGTTTGGTACAGAACATCAGGTGCGCCCTGAAACCCTACAGACTACTTGTGTGGTTACTGACCATTCCCAGCCAGCCGCCACCACTAGATGTTTACTTGACCTCATGAGGTGAGAGCCTGCGCTCTCAGAGGCTGGGAACAAAGTCTCCTCCGGGCAGAGGTGTTTCACACCTCCCCCAGGGCAGGAACAGCCTTCCAGGGTGGGACGCTTCAAAGGCCATGCCATCTTTGAAATGTAACCCAGGCAGCTCCAACTAGTGTTGGATGCCAACCGTCCTGTCATGACCTCACTGTTGGTGGGAGGACAGGTGGGAAAACTGGAAAGAATAGGAGGTGTGCCCACCTTCTGCTAGCACCTCCCCTAAGAAGTAGCAGGTGAGGTGAAACACATTTTCAGTCCAGCTGTCTTGATTTGGAGGGAAATCGTCATGTAAGGAGCATGCCCATACCCCAGTGGGAGGGGTCATATAGAGGGTGTAGTCAACCTAAGGTAGATGGCCCAATGGCCATTACCTGGCACTACATTTAATGCCCCTAAATTTAGTATTCAAGCAGCATCCCAAAGTCTTGAACTTTGATGGACGAAGGAAGAGTAAGGCAAAAAAGAGCTGTTGACCCCAAGAACAGCGAACCTGCTGTGGACATTTCAGCGCGAAACCTTACCCGCCACTGCAATTTTAACAATGGGTAAAGACTGCCTTATCCTGCCTCCAAAAGACCTCTACAAACCCTAAAGGTTCTCTAGCCATTCTGACTCAACCTCACTCAGACACAATCATTCTTGCTCACTCTGACTCATTCAGTATCACTCTCTCTCTCACACTGACTCACTGTCCCACTCATTCAGAGTCACTCAGACTTGACTCACTCAGTCTCACAAAAAGTAACCTTCAGTTACACTCCCTGTCTGTCTCCGTCACTCATTCATTCTCAGTCTTCTTATTACTCACAGTCCTCACTTTGACTCACTCGTTCATTGACAATCTCTTTTACTCACACAAGCTCACATATATACATTCTCGCGGACATACACTCACATATACTACACCTTATTTCAAAGCAGTTTTTACTCACCTTGCTGTCTATGCAGGTCCTGTTTGCTGCTGAACCTTTCAGCTTTGAAAATTGAAACTGAAACCTCAAACCTGCGCAGGCGCAGATTCGAGTTTTCAGTCTCTACTCATTCATCCCACCCTTTCCCAACTCTATGACAAGCTCAGAAAGGTTGAGGTGACTTGCGGATTGATGTGTGGCCTCGGGCACTGCAGGGCTTCAGCCTGCAATGCCCATGTCTAACTTTATCTGTGAAGCTTTACCACATCACAGATTGGGAAACACTGAGGAATGCCAGGGGCCGGAGGCCAGAGCTGGGGGTTTCAACAGCAGCAGATAATCTCTGATGGCTGGTGCAGGCTCTTTATGCATCTGCATGAGACATCAGACATTGTCTCTGTTAGAAGGTGGTTCTGCCCATCTGAGCCGCCCAGATTTTTTGCTTTTTGAACACTTAATTTTTAAGCTTTTACTGAGGGAGACCCTCATAAGCTGGGACTCACCCACAGTTAACTCATGATGACAGAGACTGCATGTGGATTTTACCGGTGTCCCCCTTTTGAGAGAAGGCCACTACGCTACAGCCAGAGTAAGGGGCACCAGACTGGTTACATATAGACACGTGTGTACATGCGTGTGCACATGTGTAGGGGCTTCGCGGGGGAGACTCCTGTCGTGCGCAGCCCAGGAGCAGGTGCAAATAGAATGGTATGGCAGGAATGGTGCAGAGTTGGGTGGTGACATGGAATAGGCTTTATAATGTGGGAAGACACATGGAAGGGAAAGTCAGTGTGTTTTACTGTTTTCACTGCAGGAACACTCCATTACTCTCTATGTAAATGGGGACCACATAGGGTAGTTTCATTTTCCTAAGGCCTACACATTCCAGACATGCCCCAAAGTACACTGTATGATGTGTAAAAAGAGGTATTCTGCTAAGTCCAAAGCCATATCTGTACTGTTTATGGGTCATCCAGAAACGTCATATTCCTCTGACTCAGCTCATAATCAGAGCCTGGCTGGGTGTGGCCCTGCCAGGCTGGATTAATGACCTTCCTCCCCAAGCTGTGGCATCAGAGGCCTAGCCCTTCTCTCGAAACATTCCTAAGGGCAAAGGCCTCCTCTCCAGTAGGAAGAGAAGGGGGTGGACATGCAGGTTATCTATCAGCAGCTGTCCCCCGGTGACAGGCACCAGGGCTGCTCTGGGCCCGGGCCCTGAAGGCAGCAAGGGGGAAGGGGCCTTTTCAGAGACCATGTGTCATGAGACCCCTGGACGACGTCATTTTTAAGTATCCCAGAGGCCTGTGCAGGAAGGAGGGAGCAGGGGCCGAGAGGTGATGTGTCGCTGCAGAATCGGACAGAAGGCCTTCCTGCCAGCCACTAAGACAGAGCTCATGATTCTTGGTAATTCTTCATTATTCAGACCAATTGAGATATGGCCGACCATAATGGGATCAGCACCCATTCCCAAACCAAACATAAAGAGTTTGGGTTTCTGGCTGGACTCAGATCTTACTCTTAAATTCCAAGCCAGGAAGGTAGTTGCGGCCTGTTTTGGCATGCTTAAAATGCTACGTAAAGTACTTCCCCTACTTCCTTTTCAAGCTAGGAAAACTGTAGTGCAAGGGCTTACTCTATCTCGCTTGGACTTCAATAATGCACTCTATTTGGGTGCTCCAGAGGCAGTACTTTCCAAGCTTAAAATGATTCAGAACTGTGCAGCAAGAACCCTTATGGGCATGCCATATCGACAGTCAGCCAAGCCAGCCATGAAAGCTTTACATTGGTTGCCCATCCGGGAGTGAGTCCACTTCAAAGCTCTCTGTATTACCCACAGACTGCTTGGGGGGGGAAGGGACCTAAGATCATCTCCCCTTTAGTCAAATTATACCGTCCCAATAGGCCTTTACGTTCAGGTGAACTGCACTTGGCATTTGTCCCAAGGATCAAAAGAGCCAGAAGTGGAGGTCGGCTTTTCTCTTATAATGCCGCCAAACTTTGGAATTCTCTTCCTCTTCAACTGCGGAAAGAAACTTCATATGACCTTTCGTAAGTTGTTGAAAACCTGGCTCTTTCCTAGATAGATCTCAAAAAGCTTCTGTCATTTTTAGCGCTGGGATGCCCATGGGTAGCCATGCGCTCTATAAATGCCACTTCTTCAAAATTCTTCTAAAAGGTCTTCCACAGAAGAGGAGCTCTCTCTGGGGTGCGGTCTTGCTGAGGAAGACTGGTGCTAGAGCCTGGCGCCATGGGCAATTGGAAGGAGGAACTTCCTGACTCTCCCAAGACCCTGGACTGTGCCTTTCAGGGAGTCCAGGGCCAGTGAAGAGAATTCTGGGCCTCTACGCAAGGAGATGAGAGGCCCAGAAAGAGAGCCAGGTGAATGGCTGGCACAGGGAGCTACTGAAGGCAGCTCCCTGCCAAGCCCACCCTCCTGGGGGGCCAGGAGGGTGGTGAAGAGAGCTCAAAGTGGCTAGGGCTGGCCAAGAGGAGCACGAAGAGGTCAGAATGGTGGAAATTGGTTCCCTGGAGATATGCCCCCCAGAAAGTAGATGACCTTTGGCCTCTGAGCTGACTGACGACAGAGCACGTGGGTCTCCGCCACTGGCCTTAGATGTGCCCATGTAGTGGGTCAGGTCCTGGGGCTGCCCCCAGAAGACGAGAAAGTGGTGAAGGTACCCAGGAGCCTACCCTGCCCCCGACAAAGTCCGGGAGCGCCGTCGCACTCCCCGCGAAGACCTCGTAGGGGCTCGTCAGGACCCCCAACTTTGGGCCTCAGTGATGCCAGAAGGAGGGGAGTGCTGCTGCACTCCCCCGTGGTAGGAGGAGGGCGGGGGATTGATGTGTGCCCTCGGGCAGCAGCCTCCATGTATGCTCGCAGGAGCAGACAGACCAGATTGACGCACTGGCTCCCGCGGCTGCACACAAGGGTGCAGGCCAGAGGGGAGCCGGCAGGAGCAACTGGGGGGGGGGAGTCTCCGAGCTGCAATCCATCACCTATGAAGAAAGGGGCGGGACGGGGCCCGCAACGGGGTGCAGAAGTGCCGTGAGGCCTCCAACAATGGCAGCACGGCTCTCCCAGAGCAGCGGGGGAACCACTGCTCTGTTATTCACTGTGCATGAGGAACATGCCCCAAAATTCTCTGCAGGGCCCAGGAAGGCCTGCAGAGAAACCCAGCTTGTTGGTCATGTGGGGTCTTCACAAAATGCATGCAAAGGTGTAGGGGGAGGTGCAGGAGCAATGCAGATTCCCCCAGCACAAAAATGGAACATCCCCACCCTCAGTCTCTGGGGGACTCAAAGGAGACTACCTCTCAAGGGTTCATCTCTGTTTTAAAACCTACCTCATGCTGAAACTTTTGTTCCAACTATCAGGAGCTGCCGCTTAGGGTTGCAATGAAGTGTGCAGTGTCTAACATGGATTGTCACAGATGTGATCCCCTAGATGTGGGAAGGTGTACTTGCACAGGTGGTGCATTCACGAATAGCATTTCTTTTCGGGACTGGATGTCACAAGTATAATGTGAAGACATAAACCAAGTGGGTTATGTTGCTAAGCATTCCTGATAGGGTGTCTGGTTGTACATGCGTAATCCTATTATTATAACTGTGATGCCTTTCAGGGGCTTTAATTTTCTTCCATTATCAATGTGACCAGATATGATAACTACTGTCATTCTAAGTGATGCCTACACATGTATTCTTGCTACTGCATTAAGTGATGAACATCCCAGATTGTTAGGCACCATGATTCAGGGTGCATACTGTATGGTCAGTATGAGATGCTCAGTCAGGGTTATGTGTCACTATGGCAGGTGTTCCCATTAAATATGCTTGTTTAGATAATGGAGTAGGTCGCCACTGGTATGGTTCAAGTGGGCAGGGTCCTCACTCTAGGTTATGGTCAACCTACGGCATCTGGGGGCAAGATGATGTGCATACATTGGAGTGGTGGTACTAGACCCCATGTTATGCAATGCCACAAAGTAATTCCAACAGCTCGTGTATATTTGTAAATTATTGCATGGTATTGAGTAGTGCGAGTGTTTAATAAATGTTCTCTTCCTTTTATAAAGCATAGTACAGACTGAACAATCAATTATTGAGTGTTAGTTCTGAGTACTGGTAAATGGTGATTACTAGCCCATGCCACCTCCCTTGAGTAAGCCTTACACTGCTCTGCAAGACTACTCTCTGAGAGTCAAGCACTACAATGGGGTGTTTGGTTCCCCGTGAAGGACAAATGTAGAAATGTTATTTGTGCAGACCTCACAGATACTGCCTCATTTTCCAACAGTCTCTAACAGAGATGCCTTAAGCTGCTGCTAGACAGCATTTTCTTTTTATACCAAAGTGAATAAAAGATTATTATTCACTCCTGGTATAACAAAGGGGGGGGGCATAGCCCTGGAGCCCTAAAGGCACCCCTGCTGGGTGCATATACATAATAGAGAACACTCTGGAAAGTAGAGCACACTCATCAAGGGTCCTCCAGTGTTATCTTTCTTCAGGAGCAACTTAGTAGAAACAAAGCGTCCACTGGCATGGTAAGAGGATGGAAGTTCTGTGACACCACAGTAGTGCCTGGCAGCAGTCTGAGAGGTACTCATACACCCAGTGTGCCTCCTAAGAATAAACACCAGATGCTCCGGAGGCCAGGAAATTATGGAAAGGTTAGAGAGGGCTAGTAAACAGCTTTGCAGGGAGAGTGTAGGCAACAGGTATGTCTCAGCCCTTCGGTCAGCAGTGAAAAGCAATTAACCCCTATCCTGAGGTAGGAGTCATGCTGGCCACACAGACAGAATGCTGCGCTGACAGTCCGAAGAGGAGTGCATACTATCAAAGCACTCACATTCATGCCAATATTTTAGAAGAGGAAAGTGGGAGGTTTTTCCAAAAATAATCAGGTGAATGTTTTTCTCCCATTGACTTCTAATGAGGCCTGAATCAGCACTATTGTCATGTGTGAGATTTGCACATGTGCTGCAGCAGGATCAGATATCAGAAATGTAAATATACTTTTTTTTCTGTACCTGTCAGGAGCACAGAGAAAGCGCTGTGAAAGGCAGAGAGAACGTGTCCGACTCACACAAGAGTAGTCCCTGTTGGCAGAATTCCCAAGTCCTGGCTTTTTGGGCTACCGAGGTAGGGCTGGCTGAAGGAGTCGCACATGACATGACACTGCTTGTCTGCTTTTTCAAAAGGCAGGCAGAGGGGACATTATAGTACTTTATTAATAGCTTGCTCGAGTACAGTTGACATTTTTTCTGTGCCCAAGACCAAAATGGTTATAGATAGGGACAAACGGAAGCCCAAATGTCCATGTTTGTACAAGCTCCTAATCCGTACTGACACATACATGCCAACAGACTTGGAGACTCCCGATTCTGAAGACACAAATGGCATTAATTTAGGGGTCTCTATTTTGAAATTGACCGTGCTTCATTAGAAGTCATGGGGAAATAAACCTTTGCTCGATTTTTGTTTTCAAAATCTCCCTCTTTGCTGTTCTAAGATGTTTGCGTGTGTGTAGCATGCCCATATTTTTACTCTCCCCATTTGTCAGAAGTACTGCGTGGTTGGCAAACACTCACCAAGTATTCGAGGACCACTCTACAGTAGTAAACCCTCATCTCTTCTATTATTTGCAGGGTATTTCTTTTGTGCATCTTATCAGTCTCTGGAGCCAGCACAGACAGGTCCTTCTTCTGATGTGAGCAGCACTCACCCGTTGCAGGAACTGCAACAGGTATAGTATATTCATTTCTCATGACATGGGAGTGCCTCTGGGCTCCTGCACACTTGCTCTTGATGGACTATAGATTGTTAACTTGTTTAATACACTAGACACCCGCAGAGCATCTAGGTCAGAGGTGCGGCCAATAGGAGCAAAACATTCCAATTTCTAGTATTTGTTTGGCATTTCACATTGTGCATGAAGCAGAGAGACCATGAAGTTTGTGAATGTAGGGGCATATTTACAATAAAGTGGTGAAGCATATTGTTAAGCCAAAAGGCTAACGACACGTCTCATCACTTTTAAATGCAGAGATGTGCCATATTTAGTCGAATATGGGGCAGCCCTGCGTTTCCACATGCACTGGCACCAACTTTCGCTACCTAGCGCAAACGCAGGCACCCTTACACCATAGTGCAAGGGTGCCCGTGTTGAGGGGGAGATTGTTTATGTGCAGGATGGGGGACCTGCACATAAACAATATTTGAATGCCATTATGTAACTTGTATGCAGTGGCGGCTCCCTCATTAGGGTGTTGGGGCGTTGCCCCCAACCCGTGAATTTAATGTAAATAATTGTAGTCAAATGTTTTTGTTTTGTCCGCAGGGCATTCATTTTTTAAAATCAGCTGTGGGCTGGGTTGCTTGCATCGTGATGAGAGGGTGCGGCTTGAAGGTAATTGACATGCAATCAGGAATACAGGCTCACTTCATCAACACACGTACACTTTGAGGAGCGCAAACCAGGTTGGCCGACTGCTTATCCGTGGCCAACCCGACATGCTCATTAGACTGGCCTGTCATTATTTTTACATAGTAAGTGGGGGTGGATCCCAGCCGCAGGCCCCTGCACTCGGAATGAGCGCTGGGTTCACCTGCTCGATTCTATCCTGGTCTGCTCTCAGCAAAAGGGCAGTGTCTGGATTGGCCAGGACTCGCAGTTAGGCCCGGTCCTCCTGAACATGAAGAAGGGTGGGGTGGGGAGATTAGGTCCATGGAGTATATGGCCAATCACTGCACAGCTCAAATATGGAGCCATGCAGTGATCGGCCATTCTGTCACCTGCTGTTCCCTCCCTTTCTCTCTGCATGCAGCATCACTAACGGCTCTGCAGGAGAAGGAGAGGTGGAGAAGTCGTAGTGGTTCCAGGCAAGTGTCTTCCTGGCAAGAAGACAGCTCTCCGAGATGGCGTGAGACTCCCACCATGGTGTAGAAAATGTAGGAGGACATTTATAAGATATACTTTTCTGAAGCTGTTTGTGAATTTTTTTAACTAAAGATGAAAATTTGTTTTGCATTTATAAGTATTATGTTACTATTGTAGAGATGAAGAAGCCCGATTTTCTAAAAGCTTGCGCAGGTGTTATTTAGAGTTCTTGGACTCCAATCTTGGTCTAACATGCTGTCATTGATAATATCTTCAGGCTTTGCTGCCTGCAACTAACACACATGGGTCATTTTGATTAGACAAACTGTGCGTGGCATAATGTTTTTTTTTTGGGGGGCAGTGCAGTCCTTTTTGTGGGGATGCAATGTGTTTATTGTGTGACATCACATCCCTGAAGTTTAATTGTTCGTGTTTTTTTTTTTTTTAAAAAGGGCATTGAAAGATCTCCCCTGCTGTTTTATGAATTATAATTACTTACTGCGTCACACAGTCCACGACGAGTTACAAACTGGCGGTTAAGCTGGGCGGGCCTTGCTGCACACTGCCATCTCACAAAGTAATCAGACGGTAAACTCAAGCTCAGAGCGGGCCTCAGCTACTTGCCTTTGCAAAGTTAAGCAGCATCATAGTAAAAACACAATTGTGGTATTTCAAATACCAAGAATAAGGATGTTTTAATTTTCCTCTACTGCACTCACTTCACTGTGTGTTTTGTCTGTGTTTGTCCCAAAAAGTAAGTAAGGATCGGGAGTCGGATGGATCTGTAACAATAAGCGCAGTGAAATAGCGTTTCACAACTAGTATGTCACTATGTGTTGTGTGTAAGTCTTGCATCATGTGACCCTGTGATCAGGCCTGTCACAATAAATCACAGGTGAACTTAAACTCAGAGCGGGCCTCCGAGACCTCGCCTTTGTAAAGTCCATCCTTGTACACAATCAAATATCACAGGTCACAAAATTTGTGTTTTCTTCGCATAGTTATACTATTACTACTGGACTGCAGTGCCCCGAGTGTTCTTTCCGTGTGTTGGTCCTGGCCGAACGGCAGAGGTTTAAAATTATTATGTATCGGTATTCTGATTGGGTGTCTCATAGCAACCCGTTTGTGATGTGCTGCCTGTGTACGTGGTGTTGAATTATCTGACCCAGAGGTCAGACCTGCCCCTAAATGAGAAGCCACAGTCACAGGGGAGGCAAGCAATGCAATCATAAGAGCAGTGCATGTAGAGCTACTGCAGCATGGCACTTGTTTAAAAAAATCTGCAATGTTGTGCACACTACCACCTCACAAAGGATATCCATCTTTTTGTTTAACCTTGTACACTACCACTAAACTGCCTTGCAGTGTGCAATGTGTTCTTTCTGTTTTATTCCGGTCGAAAGGCAGCAGAGTGAGATGTTTAAGGATCGGGATTCAGATTGGTGTGCTTAACTACAATAAATAGTATTTAGTAACTAGCGTGTGGTGTTCTACCTGCGTGTAGTGTTGTTGAATTATGCGACTCTCAGCTCAGGCCTGCCCCTGAAAGAAAAGCCATAAGCACAGCAGGCAAGGCAAGCAATAAAGGCAATACTAAGCAGCTCATGGAGCGCTGCCTGTGCACGTATTAAAAAATCAGCAATGTTGTTGATATTGTGACAATGTATGTAGATTGTCTATGTGATGTGGCATTAAAGGAAAGGTGCCTGGGCTAATTCCTTCACCAAAGTAGTTTAAAGGTCTGTGTTTCAGTCTTAACAAATAAATTAAGTCTGAATAAAACTACCTAAAGCAGACACTTAGGTCCAAATTCAAGCAATAAATACAAACCATTTGTTAGCACATAAATACCTGGCCTGGTAACTGATCAAAGGACATATGGATGGGCTGTAGTCTGCACTGTGTAAACACTGAGAAAGGAAATCCATTATATGAAATGACTCTCTTTATTGGTGTCATCATAACTAAAGTTTGTTATAAAGAGAAGGAAGGCTTCTACCATTCAGTTTAATACATACATAATTACATGTTAACATTTTGCTCGAACCATAATGAACATTTTAATTTTGCAATGCCCATGTGTTTGCTTGTTATTACATAATCATTATTGTAGGAACATTTTCAGCTTTAAGTGCCAACCAGATGCAGTGCAGAGAGTGACAACCCTGTGTCCAGGTAGGATAATGCCAGACGTTGCTTTCTGCATTGTACAATTTGAATTTATAAACTACACTAACCGTTGAACAATTTTAATTCACTAATATATGGAGTATCTTTATGTATTTTAATATTTTAAGTTTCATTTTCACAAGTGCTTTGTAAAAGTTCTTGGTTTCTCAAATTTGCTTGGAAATGCATCCATTTGTCCTCTTTAAAAATTCCTACAGGACGAACCCCCCAAACCCATTTTATGACAGTCTGTCAAGCTCACTCACTTGCCAGTGGCATTGAAGCCAAAGTTCCACGCTTCACCACTTTCAAATGTCACCAGCCGCCACTGCTTGTATGTGTGCTACTTAATGCGGCACACACAAGTTATAAAAATTCATTTTTTTTCAAAATGATTGTTTATGTGCAGGAAGGGCTACCTTCCTGCACATAAAGAATCATAGGCAATTTGCTGTTCCTATGTGTGCTGCACAAGGCAGCAAACATGGAAAATGCAAAAATGGGAAGAAATAAAGCATTTCATCTTGTTTCGCCTGTTTAAGACCAGGTTTTATCTGGTCTTAATTTTGGAGCTGCCTTCTATTTATGCCACCCTTGTAAATAGGGTGCAGCATCAAAATCAATGGGTGTTACAGTGGGCATTCCACCGAAACACCCATTGCCCTCCCCCTCCCCTTTCACGCTAAATACAGCGTGAAAAGGTACCTTCTTTACAAGGCAGCATTAAGCTACATTAAGTGGCTTAACGCTGCCTTGTAAATAAGGCGAGGCCACTATCGCCATCACAACATCACTGAAAGTGATGCTGTAGTGGCGATAGGTGCCTGTAAATATGCCCCGTAGTTTGGTGTGCATGCAAATCCTGCATTGCCAATCCCTGGTGAGTTGCACTAATACTGATAAAACAAGGACAATGGAGGTACCAATGTGTGAGGGGGACTGGCCTCAAGGGTTCTGTGACCTCAGTGACAGAGTCACTGTTGCTCTAAGGCATGGGTACTCACAAACCTTCTCTCGGGGGCCAAATTTACATTGTGGTTTGTGTCCGAGGGCCGCACCGGTGGGGGCGGGGTCAGTGGGGGAGGGGGCGGGGCTAGAGCAACAACAAAAAAACTGTGGCCATGAGGTTGAACACAGGTCCCTTCAGCGGACGCCTTCGTCCACTGAGCCACCAGACCCGGCATACACACATCTCTCTCTCTGTGTCTTCCTCCCTCCATCCCTCTCTCTATCTCTGTCACACTCCCTCTATCTCTCTCTCTCTGTCTCCCTCCCTCCATCTCTCTCCCTGTCTCCATCTGTCTCACCCACTCTGACTCTCTCTCCCTCACTCTGACTGTCTCACTCCCTCTCTCTCTGTCTCCCTCTCTTCTTCCCTCTCTCCTCCCCTCTCCCCAACTACCCTTCCTCCTCTCCCTCCCTCACTCCCCTTCCTCCTCTCACTCCCCTTTCCACTCTCCCTCTCTCCCCTTCCCACTCTCCCTCCCTCACTCCCCTTCCCTCACTCCCTCCGTCACTCCCCTTCCCACTCTCCCTCTCTCCCCTTCCCTCCCTCCCCTTCCCTCTCTCCCTCACTCCCCTTCCCTCTCTTCCTCCCTCACTCCCCTTCCCTCATTTCCGCCTCCCTCCCTCTGCCTCCCTCCCTCACTCCCCTTTCCTTACTCCCTCACTCACTCCCCTTCCCTCACTCCCCTTCCCCCACTCCCCTTCCTCCACTCCCTTACTCCCTCACTTCTGCTTCCCTCCCCCGCCTCCCTCCCTCGGTCGAACTCCGCCCTCTGTCTTTCTCCCTTTCTCTGTCTCCATTTCTCTGTCTCCCTCCCTCTCCCTCTCCCTCTGTCTCTGTCTCCCTCCCTCTACCTCCCTTGACGTAAAGAGTTTCACTAACTTTAGAATGCTCTTGCCCCATGAACTCCTATTCAATAGGACTAATTCTCAGCAGTGGCTAATCTTGATTCATTTCACTATTTGGAAGTAGCATCTCTTACGTGCCCTCACTCCAGACAGAGTGCCACCAGCCTTGTGAACCCTGAGGTGTTCCGAGACCCTTGCCACACTATGATGCATTATATTCTAATGCTAAAATCATTGCAGGTCTCTCCAAAAGCAACAAAGACAAATGCTCTTCTTGGGCATTTCCAAGCAGGATGAAGAAGCGCATGACCCCCACCACCATATCGGAAAGTGCCCTTGACTCGATACTGAAGGAATTAGATGCATTACATTTAAAAAAGTGAAACTGTGGTAAAATGTCACCTTTTGTAGACTGCTAACATGACTGTCTGCCAGGGCTGAGACAGCTTCCCGCTTCCAGCCGCACCCGAACACTTCACACGTCTTTAGAAAGACCATTTGCATGTTAGTGGAGCTTTGTTGATTTCACCTCTTCTAAGGCCCCTGCAGCTCCGCTCTGTGGGCACTGGGTGATTAATTCCAGTGCTAGGCAGAGCGGAGCTTCAGGGGCCTTAGAAAAGGTGAAATTCACAAAGCTCCACTAACATGCAAATGGTCTTTCTAAAGACGTGTGAAGTGCTCGGGTGCGGCTGTGTGTGTGTGAGAGACTCTGCTGCTCTGACTATCGCTGGAATGTATCACCCGGCCCCCACAGAGCAGCAGAGTCTCTCTGAGTGTCGCTGCTGCACCCGGCAGTGTTTGCAGACATTCTCTATAAATGTGGTCTTTAAATACGGGTACGATTTCTGCGAGGTCCACGGGCCGCCAGGGCAGGCTTGCCGGGCCGCCACCGGCCCGCGGGCCGTACTATGAGTACCCCTGCTCTAAGGTATGCTGCTTCGGCCTGTCTGCAAGACTGGAGGTGAACTTCAGTATGGGTTTTGGTGGACAGGCCTTCAAGGTTAACCCACACTTGCAACCACTAGGTTAACCCTGCTGGTGCGGTGCTAAGACACCAGGGCTTCTATGGTCTAGCAGGGCCTTCTAAAGTCTAGCACGGGAATCTGCTCCCTCAGGAGTGTGTTCTGGTGGACTGGTTATGAAGGTCGAGCCTGGTTCCTAAATTCTAAAGTTGGCAGCTCTGGCCATGGTGCCATATCCTCTCCCCACTGAAAACCATACTTCCCCACAGAAAAACTCACACTGCCTTCAGCTACAATCCAATTGTGCCCCGCTATAACCACCTGGATGCGGCTCAATTCAAATTACGCACTAGACAAGAGCAATATGCTGCCGGAAAAAGAACGTACCACCATCCTGGAAAAAGCAAATAGATAGCGAATGCAAGAATAAGTAAAGAATGTGAAAAGTAAAGAATATGGTTACCTTTACCCTTTTACACTCATTATTCAGAAATCAATTATTGTTTTGGCCTGGAAGGGACACGTTTCAATGTCCTTTGTTTAGATCATTAAAAAACGTAAGCAGTATGGTTTCAAAAGACCACTTCTCTGAACACAGAGCCACGGTACACATTTTACTAACTAAAATAAGGACAACAGCTGATTAGGATCACATTTAACGTTTTTTACTCCACAGGCCATTAAAAAAGTGTCTGCCAGGATACCACTACCAGACCGCAAATATAGTTCTCGGGCATCCTGTCAATACATGTTTTATTAGCTTTGGTGCCAAAGCATCTACTTTTATTTTCTTTAGAGGGTCTTAAAACGGCTTCCAAATTGCTGATTCATTTGAATAGGTGCACACTAAAGGACTTTGCTAGCCTCTAAACACTAGCGTGCTTTTTGAGATCATTTGTGGTCTACATTTGTCCAGCTAGTCGCAAAGGCCTGGTTAGCTGGACTAGTGAGCATTTTTTGGAAGAACTGCTTGCCCTCGTTGCACTTGAGCACCAGAGCGCTAACCGCTAATCACTTTTTTTTGCAACTTTCACCCTTATCACTGTTTTTTCTTGAAGACTCTCCGCTCCCTGACTGATTACACTACTTACCTCCCTTTTGCAGAATCCACTCACTAGTACACATTAGGCAAGGCCTATCTGCTTAGGCCATTGTACGGAGAAAGTGCCATGGCCAGCAGAGAGCGTGACAAAAATGTGCACTGGCCTCCAGGAAGAGAAGGCCACTGGCACTGGTAGGGGATACTTTGAGTCACACAAACTGTGCCTGACCAGGGAAGCCCACAGAGGATTCTGGGTTTTCTCTGCAGCAATCAGGAGGCGGGAGACTAGCCTTGACATCGGTGGTCTCCCGCATATATAGGGAAGGATGGAAGGATCCGGATTCAGCGGGCAGACTGTGTTTAGCCAGGAGCAAATTGCGCATCACCATGTAATGGAGCGCTGATCTGATGACGAGGCGTCTATCTCTGTCACTTCCAGCATTTAAAGGCACGCCACTTTGAGGGCCTTATAAGAGGTGTGATAACAGCCTGCAGGGCTAGGAGCTGAATGTTGCAATGCAGCCTCGCACAGTCAGCACTTTCCAGGGCGGCAGTAAAGATCCTTAGGTAGCGTGAACCTTCCCCGTACATGGGCCGGCTGACCAACAGGGGCTCATAAGGGGAGAGCGGAGCCCTCTGGGCACGCGGAGTAGAATCTCAGTGCTCTCACAGCTGGTGCACCCGGGCTCTTGGCCCCAGACACCGTCATCACCGCAGCCTCACTCCTCCAAAAATATGCATCTCTGGGGGTGGCAACAGTGGCTCTCGCTATGAAGCAGCAGCGACACTTGACTAGATCTGGGGGGGGGGGGGGGGGGGGTCTGGGTGGGGGCTGATGGACACCTGAGAGCGCTGCAACCCCTGCTGCAATACAGCGCTGCCGTGAGAAGTGCAGTGTTCATGACAGTTTATAGGACATGCGTCCTTTCAAAGGGAAAGCGAAAGGCACACCACCAGGATGACGGGCCCAAAGAGGCTTCTAACACGGAGCAAGCCCGCCAAGGCCCGTCTCACTCCTCCGGCCGCTGATGGCAACAGTCATCAAGGCTCCGCACCGAGTGGCGATAATGGGCACGGATGCTTCCAGGCTTTCCCTGCTGTTCATAAATGGGAGCGGAGCTCGTGGTATGGTGTGGGAACAGGGGCCACAGCGACCGGGGCCTTCAAACAGGAACCGCCTCACCCCATGCCGGAACAGTACCTTCCCTGAGCCAAAAAGCTTCCTCAGAGGATACGGTTGTGATTGGCTGTCTGTGTCACGTGCTTTTCAGTATGTGTTATACACACAATTCACCGTATCCAATTCATTCACATCCTTATCCAGTTCATTCAGCATTCTATGCAACACAATGTGATTCATATTCGATTTCAGTGATGCACATATTAATTTCAAGAACAGTGTTATTTGTTTCACTGTTATTTATATCAATTTCAAGAGTTCTTATATGTAAACCATTCTGTAATGTTAATTGTTTTATTTAGTTTCAAATTAGCTTTTGTGTTATTTCAACTCTATTCAAAACAGTACACTTGCCTACAACAAATGACAGCACCATAACACATGGGACAGCATATATTTTAATAGATTAACATTCCAGCAATATCCTCTTTTCGCAGATCTTTTTCACACATCAGGATGGCACCTCTAAAGCCTAGTGGCATTCATCAAAGCTGAAATAGAACCGAGATAGCATATTCAGATACTATTACATTAGGAGCTTTTGTCCTGGAATCAGTGTGTATACACATTCCCATAATGCCTCCATCCCTCCCCCATTTTACTCCTTGGGGACTCCACATCCTAGCTGCCATCGCTCCAGGAGGCACGCACCTGTATCTGCGGCTAGGGGTAGGAACCTATTTAGCGCTTAAAGCAATCCCCAAACTCCCGCTGCACGGGCAGTGGACGGGTATGTTCTACACCCATCAGAGCCCGGAGGAGGCTTGGACCACACTCTGACATTGTGATCCTGGGGTGAGTGCTCTCTGATATTGTACTGGAGAGCTGAATAGTGTGAATCTGTTAAGATGTTTGGGTATAGCTCTAACCTGGTTGCTATTCTTTGGATACTGCCTCTGGTGATCTTGAGGTTTTGATAACGCCAAATTACAATGGGAAAACGCACACCTCAGGAGGTTGACACAAAAGCACCTTCTCCCTCTAAGAATACCAGCATCGATAAAATGTTGCAGAGGACTATGGGGATAATTTCCACAGAAATATCCCTGACTAAGAGGACATTGTCTCTGGGAATCCAAAATGATGCAAGCTTGGACGGCTCCTTATCATACAGCCCAACTGGTACAAATAGTACAGTGGACCATTTGGGGTTGGTTAACAACCAAGGAGGAACATCCGGCCCCTAATCCAACAGGGGCATGCCTGAAAGTTACATCTCGACCTTCTTGAGCCACCAAACGACCTAAACAGCAGCACACTTCTCAGTTCCCTCTAAACCTTGCTAGCTCATATGCTAACTCGAACATTATTGACCCTTATAATTCCAGCCTAGAGGGGACCATGCTTACCCCTTCTTTCGCTGTGGACCCCATGGAGTCCTGTTTTGGAAAAATTAAAAAATATCTGCATAAAGAACTTTCCTCATTGACAGTGCACATCAAAATGGGTCTCAATTGCGTTTGATCCCAACAAAAGCAAGTTGTATGTTCAATACCAGTAGCAGAGAATGGTGCCCAGATTATGATCTCCAACTGCCAACTCAAACTGTTTAAGGACTCTATCACTAGCCACACAGCCACACAGCCACACAGCCACTTTACCTAGAGATGCTGTAATTAGCCATGGTAAAGGGACTGAAGTTGTGGGTATTTTAGACATATCAAAAGTGTTAGGAGTTATTAAGGCCTCATTGACCTTTAGGGGAGAGGGAGTGGTCTCATGGCTAGACTGCCAACCTTGGAGCTGGGAAACCAAGGTTGGAGCCTCGGGGTTAACTCCACATCCTGTGATTCTGGGCAAATCACTTAATTTCACCATGCCTACCAAAAACATAAAAGTGTCCTGTGTATGTAACTGGTGCTTATGTAAAGCGCTCCAAAACCTTTGGGTCGAGTTTGCGCCCCGGAAGTGCTGCTCCGGAAAGAACGCCAACTAAGCAGGAGGAGGGGTCTGTGTATGACTGTACGAAGCTTTACAGTCATCAATATGAGAAAAATCAAAAAATACAACTCACGCTGCCTGGATACTGAGCTTCACTCGCCGCAAACTGGATACACACCCAAAGTTAGTGCTTCAGAGATGTTTTATTTCCCGTATGCCAAGACGCGTTATGCAGCACACAGCCGCTTGCTCACTCGACAATTTTGTGATGCCCAGAGATTGTTTTTAAAGTGACAGTGCATACTAAAACAGGTTACCACGTGTTCGGCTCAATAATAGAGCTAAAATACATACTTGTCGAACTATGAAGTACTGTAAACGTATAACTGTATAATACATTTCCGCAGTTTGAAACATCTTGTTAAATTATGAGTAATAATCACACTGTAAGTGTAATAGTAAAGTTTACATTTTCATCATATTTTATATACAGTCCCCTGATAAGATGCCTTGCCATTAGATAAATACTCCGATGTAACTCACGTGGACAAAAGATCCATTGTGCAGATAAAGTGCAATACTGTGCAAGTGCAAAATTAATTAAAAAACATTTTTTTGAAAGAAGATTCCTCTGCTTCTACATAACATCATATATATATATATATATATATGTATATATATATATATATGTATATATATATATATATATATATATATATATATATATATATATATATATATATATATATATATGTATGTATATATGTATATGTATATGTATATATATATATATATATATATATATATATATATATATATATATATATATATATATATATATATATATATATATATATATATATATATATATATATATAGCTAGCTCCTGGGCCTTTGCTGTACAACACATATATATTTAAGATCTATACATATGTGTGTGCCGCCGGGCATCGCCAAATGACACCTTGGGCCCTTTTTCCTGCTGAAACTGCAGCTGTACCTTCACCTACCACCGCCCAACAGCCCTACCCACCGCACAACCGACAAATACCGGACCCCATGCCTCAGCTGTATTCTGCTCAGCACACGCTCCCAACACAAAAACGCAGTGGAGATCTGGGACATACTCTACTCTATCGACCACAACATCACCTTCCTCATGGAAACCTGGATGAACTCCACCTCTGCCCCTGATATCACCATCACCATCCCGGATGGCTACAAGATCGTTCACAAGGACAGCATCAACAAACTGAGTGGAGGCATCCCCATTGTACACAAAAGTACCCTCCGCCTCAATACCCACTCGGACGACTACTTAACCAACATGGAGCACCTCCACTTGCAGGTCCAGACCAACCCGAATACCACCCTCTGGAGCACCCTCATCTACAGACCCCCCCCGGGCCCGTCCACGGTTCGGTGACTCCATCATCAACTTCATCGCGCCACACGCTCTGGCCTCCACAGAATACATCCTCCTCAGTGACTTCAACTTTCACCTGGGCAACCTCAATGACAAGAACCCATCATCCCTGCTGGAGAACCTCTCCACTGTCGGACTCAAACAATGGGTCTCTTCCCCCAACCCACTGAGCAGGACACATGCTCAACCCCATCTTCTCCACAAGGAACAACAGCACCTTCAGCCACACCTCTGAGCTCCTTTGGATCGACCACCCCTGCGTCCAAACCCATCATACACCACTGCAGCCAACGCTACCCTTGCAGAAGTTGGAACAAGGTCACTGAAGAACAGCTCACCAATTCCCTCAGCAAAACCCCACCTCCAACATCTGCAGACATTAATACCTCAGCATGCAACCACCATTGATGGATCTCTAACTGCGACAACACACTGGCTTCCTTAATAAAAAAAAACAGGCAAGCGACATTCCAAAAAAGCCAACTAGTTTTCTCCCGTCCTTCATGAGTCCAGACGCCACAGTAGATGACTCGAGAAGAGATGGAGGAGCAACAAGACCCCAGAGGACCACTCAACCATCAAAAACCGCTGTCATCGCACACCACCACCTTATTAGAACAAAGAAAGCGGCCCTACAAGAAAGGATCAACACCAACGTACTCAATAGCAAATAACTTTTCGCCAAACCCAGCACAGAGACAGGAGACAACCCACCCTCCCAAGACCTCTGCAACAACCGCAGCACCTTCTTCCACTACAAGATGAAGGAGATATATGACAGCTTCAATACCCAAGACCCTCTCCCCCCCCCAGCAACCACCGCACATAATGACACCAGACCCCAGCAGACCCTGCTCAGTTGGACTCTCCTCATTGCTGAAAATACCCTTAAGACCATGAAGAGCGTTCTTTCTGGTGCCTCCCCAGCCCGAACCACATCTTCAACAGAGCCACCACCTCCATTGCTCCAAACTCTGCTGCACCATCAACTGCTCCATCAACTCCACCACGTTCCTGAAAGACTGGAACCACTCAGAGATCAACCCCTTGCTGAGGAAACCCTCTACCGACCCGTAGGACCTCAAGAACTTCAGACCCATCTCTCTGCTCCATTTCTCAGCCAATGTCATCAAGAAGGCAATCAACGTCCAACTTTCTGAGTTCATTGAAGCGAACCACATCCTGGACCTTTCCCAATACTGCTCCTGAAGCAACCACAGCACGAGGCCGCCCTACTTGCAGCCACAGATGACGTCTTCACCCTCCTTGACCGAGGTGAAACTGCAGCCCTCATCCTCCTGCACTTCTCTGCTTCCTTCAACACCAGCTCCCACCACACCCTATGCACAAGACTCCACAAAGCTGACATCCGCGACAAAGCCCTAGAATGGATCCGTTCCTTCCTCATTGGCCAAACACAGAAAATCAGACTACCACAGTTGCACTCTGAACCCACAGAGACCACAGAGCTCCTCCCAGAGCCCCACTCTCCCTGAGCCCCACTCTCTTCAACATCTACATGGACCCACTCACAGCCTCCATCAGGAAACACATTCAACATCTCCGCCTATGCCAATGACACCCAGCTGATCCTCTCCCTCACCAACAAAAACACTCTACCTGGGACAACTCCTGGTGGCCCACAGACCTTGGATCCCCCCATGTCTACAGACCTTGGATCCCCCCACGCCCACAAACCTTGGATTCCCCCCCCCACACCCACAGACGACGCATGAAACCTCTGCATCATTCTGGACTCTAGATCAACGTAGTCTCATCATCCTGCTTCCACATGCTACATTTGCTCCGAAAGATCTTCAAGTGGATCCCCACCGAGTCCAGAAAGATGGTCACTCACACACTCATCAGCAGCAGACTCAACTATGGCAACACACTCTACGCCGGCATCAATCAGAAACTCCTCTGCAGAACATTCAGAATGCCTCTGCCAGACTTACCCTCAATATCCCCCGCCACGGCCACATCACTGGCCACCTGAGACCTCCACTGGCTCCCAGTCAAAGAAAGAATCTGCTTCAAGGTCCTCCTACAAAGTCCTACAAGACTTGGGACCTGCGTACCTCAACCATCGCCTTGCATCACACTCACCCACCAGATTCCTCCGCTCTGCCCAACTGGCCCTGGCCACATTTCCGCAAGATCATGGCCGGAGGACGATCCTTCTACTACCTCACAGCAAAGACCTGGAACACCCTGCATTTCCACCTCAGATAATCATTATCACTGCCTCAATTCAGAAAGGACCTCAAGACTTCGGTCTTCGACTGAACCACAGTGCCTTCTACGGATCAGCAGTCCCCCCTACCAGCGCCTTGAGACCCTTACGGGTGAGTAGTCGCGCTGTACAAGTCACATGATTGATTGAGTGACTCATGTGTCAAGGGTTGCTTTTATTCAATTCAAAGCTGTGATACAGTGCCTGGAATGGTACAACACTTTGGTTATTTTATTTCTTGGCATGGATGGCACTAGCTAATCCTGTGTTTAAAGATTTTGCTGTAAAAATGACAAAAGACTTAGGGCCTGATTACAAATTTGGCAGTCCAATGGACTGCCAAACCCATGTGGCAGTGCGGCTACAGGCAGTCTTACCGACATATTATGAGTTTGATGGTCGGACCGCCGTAGGACCGCTGTTACCACAAGGTTACAAGATCCCTGTCAGTCTTGCAGCGTCTGAGGCCCGCAATATGCTGGTGGTGCCGCTGTGGCACCACCAAGCATATTACGAGATTCCTGACATTTACAGTTTTCATGGCAGTAAGCCCACTATGAAAAGTGTGGTGGTGAGGAAACTAAGGGGGCCCTACGTGGCCCTCTGTTGCCTCTGGGCCAAGAGACACATGCAGGGGGGCACATGGTTTGCTCCCCTGTCTGTATGCACCCCGTGTTCCAGCACGGCATGGACTTCACGGTCCATGCCATGCAGGAAAATGCTGTGGCGGTTGCATGCTGCCTCCTTTCTAAGGCTCACCGCCATGGGCCGGCTAACCTCCGCAGGACTGCCTGACATGTATTTCAATCAGAATATGGCGGGCAGCTAGACTACGGGTTTGGTGGTCTTGGAGTATGGCGCTGGAGTGGCAGCCCACTCCAAGACCGCCAAACTTGCAATGAGGCTCTTAGTCACTTTATAGCTTGGAGTGGATGGAACTGTACAAATCCTATACTTAAAAACTTTGCTATAAAAATTGACATTTGAGGTGAGCAGATTTGGGGGTGTTGTAGAGTGCACCATAGAAAGGAACTGCACTCCATGTAAACTTGGGAACTACCCAGAGTTCCCTACTTCCTCTTTTGCATAATTTAGACATCCTGAAACGATAAAGATATATACATATGTGTGCACGCCCAAGTATACGGATTTATATATGTGTGTGTTTTCTTTTTATTTTGTACATGAAAAACCATTTTTTATTCCTTCCCTCCCTTTACATCTAACCCATTCCTAAACCCTGAAATCACCATTACCTCCCTTTATCTCTACCCACCTCTAAAACCAAAATGTATTCTTACCTCCCTTTACCTCAAACCACCTTTAAACCCTAAAATCATCCTTACCTCCCTTTATCTCTACGCACACATAAAAAATTATGTAATTTACAAAAATACTTACCTGTGTGATAAGTACGGTGTGACAAATGTAGAAATACTTACCTGCATTGCAAATAGATGCATGTAATGGATGCATGATAAAGAATGGTTCCTTGTTTTATATTCTGTTAAATGTATGTTATTAATTGTAGTTGATTCAGTGTAGTCCTCATCATATCATTTCAGGCTATGTAATATTCATTTCAATATGTAAAATTAATTTTAAAGCAAATCAACATAAGTTCATTGCAAGCCATGTTCATTTGGACAGGGGTCATATTCATTTAAACATGGCTTGTGTTAATTTCAATATGTGGTTATTCATTTCAAAGCATGTTACATTCATCTCAAATAGTTTCATATTCATTTTAATAAATGTCATATTCCTTTTGATGTGGACATATTCATTTTAACACGTGCTAAATTCATTTCAAAGTGGTTCATATTAATCTTAACATGTGTCATAGTCCTTTCAATGAATGTCTTATTTATTTCAATGGATGTCAGATTCACCTTAACACTTGTCATAATCATTTTAACATGGCCCACATCCATTTTAACATAGGTCATATTCATTTCAATACATGAAATATCCATTTTGATGTATACCATATTCATTTCAAAGCATAACATATTCATTTTGAGAAGTTTAATTTTATTTTCGCTGTTGGTCATATTCATTTTAAGACATTTTAAATCAATTTCAATGGGGCTCATAGTCATTTTAATGCATGTCCTATTCATCTTCGCATATATCATATTGCTTTCAATGGATGTCTCATTCAAAATAACACATCCATTTCAAAACGTATCATAATCATGTCCATGTGTATCAAATCACTTTCAAAGCAAGCTGTATTCATTTTTATTTTACTCGTATTCATTTTAAAACATGGCAAATTCATTTCCATAGACCTCATATTCATTTCAACTCATTTCATATTCATTTTAACATGTGTTATATTTTTTTCAATCAATGTTATATTATTTCAATAGATGTTATATTGATATTACCACTTGTCATATAAATGTCAAGATGCAACTTATCCATTTTAACATATATCATATTCATTTGAATATGTAGCATAATAATTTCAATGCATGTCATATTAATTTTGACAAAGGTCATGAGAATTTCAGCTTTGTTCATACTCATTTTAAGGCATGTTAAATTCAGTTCAATGGGGCTTATATTCATTTCAATACAAGCCATATTCATTTGAAATCATCTCCTATTCATTTCTGTATATCTCATATTCATTGCAATGTAGGTAATATCCATTTCAACTTAATTTATATTTCTTGCAACATGTGTTACATTCATTTCAGTGTATATTATAATTTCAATATGCCTTATATTCTTTTCAGAATATAATATATTCATTTCAGTAACTTATATTCATTTCAATCTGTCATTTTCATTTTATTGTTTGTCATATTCCTCTTGGCATATGTTAGTCATTTCAAGGAATGTCCCATTCTTTTTGATGCATATTGTATTTGTTTCACTGATTGCTATATTGTTTATAGTGAGGGCCATATTCATTAAAGTATCATTGTTGTATATTTCAGTATGTCTCATATTCAATTCAGAGTGTGTGTTATCCATATTAATCACTAAGTAGTATATTCACTCTGCCAGGTTTCATATTTACCTTGACATATATTATATTTGTTCTGGTGTGTGTCATAATCATTTTGCATCACGGTATGCATTTCAGAAGGTGTCGTTTATGGGGATCTGTAATTTTGACGTGAACGGCTTCCCATACCTATGGGAAGCCGTTCACGTCAAAATTGCAGATCCCCATATAAGACACCTTCTGAAATGCATATCGTGATGCAAAATGATTATGACACACACCAGAATGAATATAATATATGTCAAGGTAAACATGACACCTGGCAGAGTGAATCTGACTTGAACCAAAACAAATACGAAACCTTGCAGAGTGAATATACTACTAGGTGATTAGTATGGATAACACACACTCTGAAATGAATAAGAGATATATTGAAATATACATCAATGATACTTTAATCAATATGGCCCTCACTATAAACAATATAGCAATCAGTGAAACAAATGCAATATGCATCAAAAAGAATGGGACATTCCTTGAAATGACTAACATATGCCAAGAGGAATATGACATACAATAAAATGAACATGACAGATTGAAATGTATATAGGTTACTGAAATGAATATATTATATTTTGAAAAGAATATAATGCATATTGAATTTGTAATAACATACACTGAAATTAATGTAACACAAAGTGTAATGAATATAAATTAAGTTGAAATGGATATTACCTAGATTGCAATGAATATGAGATATACAGAAATGAAAAGGAGATGTTTTCAAATGAATATGGCTCGTGTTGAAATGAATATAAGCCCCATTGAAGTGAATTGAACATGCCTTAAAATGAGTATGAACAAAGCTGAAATTCTCATGGCCTTTGTCAACATTAATATGACATGCATTGAAATTAATATGCTACATATGTAAATGAATATGATACATGTTAAAATGAATATGAAATAAGTTGAAATTAATATGAGGTCTATTGAACAGAATTTCCCATGTTTTAAAATGAATACGAGTACAATCAAAATGAATACAGCTTGCTTTGAAAGTAATTTGATACACATTGACATGATTATGATACATGTTGAAATGGATATAATTCATGTTAAAATTAATATAAGATGTGTTATTTTGAATGAGACCTCCATTGAAAGCAATATGATATATGCTAAGATGAATAGGACATGCATTAAAATGACTATGAGCCCCATTGAAATTGATTTAAAATGACTTAAAATGAATATGACCAACAGTGTAAATAAAATTAAACTTGTCAAAATGAATATGTTATGCTTTTAAATGAAAATGATATACATCAAAATAGATATTTCATGTACTGAAATTAATATGACCTATGTTGAAATGGATGTGGGCAATGTTAAAATGATTATGACAAGTGTTGAGGTGAATCTGACATCCATTGAAATGAATATGACATTCATTGAAAGGAATATGACACATGTTAGGATGAATATGAACCACTTTGAAATGAATATGGCAACTGTTAAAATGAATATGTCCACATCAAAAGGAATATGACATTTATTAAAATAAATATGGCATTTTCTAAATGAATATGAAACTATTTGAGATAAATGTAACATGCTTTGAAATTAATAACCGCATATCGAAATGAACACAAGCCATGTTTAAATGAACATGACCCCTGTCCAAATGAATATGGCATGCAATGAACTTATGTTGATTTGCTTTAAAATTAATATCACATATTGAAATGAATATTACATAGCCTGAAATGATATATTGAGGACTACATTGAATCAACTACAATTAATAACAGACATTTAACAGAATATAAAACAAAGAACAAGTCTTTATCATGCATCCATTACATGCATCTCTTTGCAACGCAGGTAAGTATTTCTACATTTGTCACACCGTACTTATCACATAGGTGAGTATTTTTGTAAATAACATCATTTTTTATGTGTGCGTAGAGATAAAGGGAGGTAAGGATGATTTTTGGTTTTAGAGGTGGGTAGAGATAAAGGGAGGTAATGGTGCTTTAAGGGTTTAGCAAGGGGGTAGATGACGTAAAGGGAAGGAAGGAATAAAAAAGGGGTTCTCATGTACAAAATAAAAAGAAAACACACACACATATAAATCCATATACATGGGCGTGCACACATATGTATATATCTTTATGGTTTCAGGATGTCTAAATTATGCAAAAGAGGAAGTAGGGAACTCTGGGTAGTTCCCAAGTTTACATGGAGTGCAGTTCCTTTCTATGGTGCACTCTACAACACCCCCAAATCTGCTCACCTCAAATATCCTTTTTTCTAGCAAAGTTTTTAAGTATAGGATTTGTACAGTTCCATCCACTCCAAGCTATAAAGTGACTAAGAGCCTCATTACAAGTTTGGGAGTCTTGGAGTGGGCTGCCACACCAGCACCATACTCCAAGACCACCAAACCCGTAGTCTAGCTGCCCGCCATGTTCTAATTGAAATACATGTCAGGCAGTCCTGCGGCGGCTAGCTGGCCCATGGCGGTGCCTATCAAAGAGTCATATGTGAGCCTTAGAAAGGAGGCAGCATGCAACCGCCACAGCATTTTCCAGCATGGCATGGACTGTGAAGTCCATGCTGTGCTGAAACACAGGGTGCATACAGACAGGGGTGCAAACCATGTGACCCCATGCATGTGTCTCCTGGCCCAGAGGCAACAGAGGGCCACGTAGGGCCCCCTTAGTTTCCTCACCACCACACTTTTCATAGTGGGCTTACCGCCATGATAACTGTAGCGGTCAGGAAACTCGTAATATGCTTGGCGGTGCCGCAGCGGCACCACCAGCATATTGCGGGCATCAGACGCTGCAAGACTGGCAGGGATCTTGTAACCCTGTGGTAACAGCGGTCCTACGGTGGTCCGACCATCAAACTCATAATATGTCGGTAGGACTGCCTGTAGCCGCACTGCCACATGGGTTTGGCAGTCCATTGGACTGCCAAATTTGTAATCAGGCCCTAAGTCTTCTGTCATTTTTACAGCAAAGTCTTTATACACAGGATTAGCTAGTGCCATCCATGCCAAGAAATAAAATAACCAAAATGTTGTACCATTCCAGGCACTGTATCACAGCTTTGAATTGAATAAAAGCAACCCTTGACACATGAGTCACTCAATCAATCATGTGACTTGTACAGCGCGACTACTCACCCGTGAGGGTCTCAAGGCGCTGGTAGGGGGGACTGCTGATCCGTAGAAGGCACTGTGGTTCAGTCGAAGACCCAAGTCTAGAGGTCCTTTCTGAATTGAGGCAGTGATAATGATTATCTGAGGTGGAAATGCAGGGTGTTCCAGGTCTTTGCTGCGAGGTAGTAGAAGGATCGTCCTCCGGCCGTGGTCTTGCGGAAACGTGGGCAGGGCCAGTTGGGCAGAGCGGAGGAGTCTGGTGGGTGAGTGCAATGCGAGGCGGTGGTTGAGGTACGCAGGTCCCATGTCGTGTAGGGCTTTGTAGGAGGAGCTTGAAGCAGATTCTTTCGTTGACTGGGAGCCAGTGGAGGTCTCAGGTGGCCAGTGCTGTGGCTGTGGCGGGGGATATTGAGGGTGAGTCTGGCGGAGGCATTCAGAATGTTCTGCAGAGGAGTTTCTGATTGATGCCGGCGTAGAGTGTGTTGCCGTAGTTCAGTCTGTTGCTGATGAGTGTGAGTGACCATCTTTCTGGACTCGGTGGGGATCCGCTTGAAGATCTTTCGGATCAAATGTAGCATGTGGAAGCTGGATGATGAGACTACGTTGAACTGGAGTCCAGAATGATGCTGAGGTTTCATGCGAGGTCTGTGGGTGTGGGTGAACCAAGGTTTGTGGGCATGGGGGGTTCCAAGGTCTGTAGGTATGGGGGGATCCAAGGTCTGTAGGCCACCAGGAGTTGTCCCAGGCAGAGTGGGTTTGTTGTTGAGGAAGAGGATCAGCTGGGTGTCATTGGTATAGGTGAAGATGTTGAATGTGTTCAGTGGGGCTCAGGGAGAGTGGGGCTCAGGAAGGAGCTCTGTGGTCCCTGTGGGTTCAGAGTGCAACTGTGGTAGTATGATTCTCTGTGTTTGGCCAGTGACGAAGGAGCGGATCCATTCCAGGGCTTTGTCGCGGATGTCAGCTTTGTGGAGTCTTGTGCATAGGGTGCGGTCAGAGATTGTGTTGAAGGAAGCAGAGAGGTCCAGGAGGATGAGGGCTGCAGTTTCACCTTGGTCTAGGAGGGTGCAGATGTCATCTGTGGCTGCAAGGAGGGCGGCTTCATGCTGTGGTTGCTTCAGAAGCAGTATTGGGAAAGGTCCAGGATGTGGTTCGCTTCAATGAACTCAGAAAGATGGACGTTGATTGCCTTCTCGATGAAATTGGCTGGGAAACGGAGCAGAGAGATAGATGGGTCTGAAGTTTTTGAGGTCCTTTGGGTTGGCAGAGAGTTTCCTCAGCAAGGGGTTGATCTCTGCATGTTTCCAGTCTTTCAGGAAGTTGGCGGAGTTGATGGAGCAGTTGATGGTGTAGCAGAGTTTGCGATGGAGGTGGCGGCTCTGTTAAAGATGTGGTTCGAGCAGGAGCCCGAGGTGGCTCCAGAAAGAATTCTCTTTTTGGTCTTGAGGGTGTTGTCAGCAATGAGGGGACTCCAACTGAGCAGGGTCTGCTGGGGTCCGGTGTCATTGGATGCAGTGGTTGCGGGTGGGGGAGAGGGTCTTGGGTATTGAAGCTGTCATATATCTCCTTAATCTTGTAGTGGAAGAAGGTGCTGCAGTTTTTGTAGAGGTCTTGGGAGGGTGGGTTGTCTCCTGTCTCTGTGCTGGATTTGACGAACAGTTCTTTGCTATTGAATACATTGGTGTTGATCCTTTCTTGTAGGGCCGCTTTCTTTGTTCTAATGAGGTGGTGGTGTGCGATGACAGTGGTTTCTCTGGGGTCTTCCTGCTCCTCCATCTCTTCTCGAGCCATCTACAGTTCCGTCTGGACTCATGAAGGATGGGAGAAAACTTGCTGGCTTTTTTGGAATGTCGCTTGCCTGTTTTTTTTTTAGGGGAGCCAGTGTGTTGGCGCAGTTAGAGATTCATAAATGGTGGTTGCATGCTGAGGTATTAGTGTCTGCAGATGCCGGAGGTGGGGTTTTGCTGAGGGAGGTGGTGAGCTGTTCTTCAGTGACCTTGTTCCAACTTCTGCAAGGGTAGCGTTGGCCACAGTGGTGTATGGTGTGTTTGGACGCAGAGGTGGTCGATCCAAAGGAGCTCAGAGGTGTGGCTGAAGGTGAGTGGTGCTCCATGCTGGTCGAGTGGTCGTCCGAGTGGGTATTGAGGCGGAGGGTACTTTTGTCTACAATGGGGATGACTCCACTTAGTTTGTTGATGCAGTCCTTGTGAATGATCTTGTAGCCATCCGGGATGGTGATGGTGATGTCCAGGGGAGAGGTGGAGTTCATACAGGTTTCCATGAGGAAGGTGATGTCGGGGTCGATGAAGTAGAGTATGTCCCAGATTTCCACCGCGTTTTTGTGGAGGGAGCGTGTGCTGAGCAGAATACAGCTTGGGTGTGGGGTCCGTTATTTGTCGGTTACTAGTTGGGTGGGGCTGTTGGGCGGTGGTTGGTGAAGGTAAAGCTGCAGTTTCAGCAGGCAAAAAGGGCCCAATGTGTCATTTGGCGATGCCCGGCAGCACACACATATGTATAGATCATATATATATATATATGTATATATATATATATTCACTGAAAAAACCATAGGTTATAGACCATATATAGTTAGGAATTTGCATTTACAAAACCTTGAAAATTCACTGAAAAAACCATAGGTTATAGACCATATATAGTTAGGGATTAGCATTTACAAAACCTTATTTTACTCGCACAAAACCATTGAAATTCCATATATAGTTAGTTGCACTAACTATATATCGCGCATCCGCAATCCACTGCTAATGATGTCACATATTACATCATTCATGACATGGTCAGTGACATCACTGATGACATCTCAAATGACATCACTGATGACATCACTGATGACAACACCCAGTGACTGTATGTTTCTGTAAAGTTAAAATATGTCTTACATATTGAAGAATGAGTGGATGTATAAGTGTCTGGATGAAGGATTTAGTAGGTGCATGACTGACTGTATGAGAGAATGATTAAATGTGTCTCACTGAGTGCATGGGTTAGTGACTAAACTGTCTTAATTTGTGCATCATTATATATGTTGTTCTGTAAACTGCTGCATGTTTAAATAAGTAGCTATATGAGTAACTATATGGGTTATTGAATGGTTGCCCAAGTATTTGTATGGGAGACTGAGTGTGTGTGTGGGTGGCTGGGAGGTGTGTGACTCTGTGCATAGATGTGTGAGTAGTTGATTCACTCAATGTATGGGTTCAAAAGTGCATGTGGAAACAGCTGTATGGACAGTTGACAGTCTGCATGAGTGTATTGGTGATTGAATGGATTTCTCAGTGCTACATGTCAAAGTAAGTAGATATGTAAAACACAGTACATGTGAGAGTTGACATATATAAATAACTGTGCATAAGAGCCAGTGAATGTGTGAGTGGCTGTATGGATCATTGTGAACTTGTATCAGGGATTGTATAAGAGAGTAAATATGTGTTAGTATATGTATGAATAAGTAAGGTGTGTATAACTGTATACTTGAGGAAATGGAAGTGTGATTGATTCTTTTCATGACTGACTAGATGTATGAGTAACTCCATGGATGAGTGACAATCTGTGAGTGTCTGTTTACACTGATTGTATCTAAGGTTATATTAGAGTCTGAAGAGGTTCATCGTATTATCACATGAATGATATTATCAGTGATGTGATCAGTAATGTCAAATGAGATGTCATCAGTGATGTCATCAGTGATGTCATTTGAGATGTCATCAGTGATGTCATCAGTGATGTCACTGACCATGTCATGAATGATGTAATATGTGACATCATTAGCAGTGGATTGCGGATGCGCGATATATAGTTAGTGCAACTAACTATATATGGAATTTCAATGGTTTTGTGCGAGTAAAATAAGGTTTTGTAAATGCTAATCCCTAACTATATATGGTCTATAACCTATGGTTTTTTCAGTGAATTTTCAAGGTTTTGTAAATGCAAATTCCTAACTATATATGGTCTATAACCTATGGTTTTTTCAGTGAATTTTCAAGGTTTTGTAAATGCAAATTCCTAACTATATATGGTCTATAACCTATGGTTTTTTCAGTGAATTTCATTGGTTTTTTAAAAGCTAATATCTATAGCTGTAAAATATATTCTTTATTCCGTGACGTATCACATAGCCAGTGAGACGCCTCATGACGCATCGCATAACCGTGACGTATCGTCTCTGCAGCGCAAACAAAACCCGTAACGTAAGCGCGCCGGAGCACGCTTACAGATATATATATTTTTTTTTTAACCTTAATTTGACAAAATCCACACGTGCACATATCTTGAGGCCTTGCAAAGGCACATCAAACAAACAGTCCCTACAATTTTGCTAAGTTTGGTGGAAATCTACTCCTTTAAATTTTATTTTACTGTTTCTCTTGATTTTCCCCTTGTTACGCTTACCGGAACGCTACCCAGTATGCAAACAAACGCTCCAAAAACACAATATGTCGGACTCCCGTTACGCTGCCGGTTAGCTGCCCGGTTAACGTACCGGGAAGCGCCTCTACCGCGAAAAATCGCAATTTTTTTTTCTTTTGCCCCGCGGGGAACTTTAATAGCCCCCTCATCAATCCTAGGGGTTCAGGAGGGGTCTACCTTACCCCTTTCCTTCATTTACACCTTTTTTTTTTCCACCTCTTGTCTCTCGATCCCACCGAGAGACAAGATGGCGGCCGCTCCGGACTGTTTACAATGTTAACAGCCAATCAGCTTCTCCTCAGACTCCCGTTACGCTGCCGGTTAGCTGCCCAGTTAGCTGCCCGGTTCGCGTACCGGGACGCGCCTCTACGGCGAAAAATCGCATTTTTTTTTTTTTTTTGCCCCGCGGGGCACTTTAATATCCCCCTCATCAATCCTAGGGGGTCAGGAGGGGTCTACCTTGCCCCCTTTCCTTCATTTCCCCCTTCGTTTTTCACCACCTCTTGTCTCTCGATCCTACAGAGAGACAAGATGGCAGCCGCTCCGGACTGTTTACAATGTTGACAGCCAATCAGCTACTCCTCAGACTCCCGTTACGCTGCCGGTTAGCTGCCCGGTTAGCTGCCCAGTTAGCTGCCCAGTTAGCTGCCCGGTTCGCGTACCAAGACGCGTCTCTACGGCGAAAAAAATCGCAATTTTTTTTTTTTGTCCCGCGTGGCTCTATAATATCCCCCTCATCAATCCTAGGGGGTCAGAAGGGGTCTACCTTGCCCCCTTTCCTTCATTTCCCCCTTTGTTTTGGCCTCCTCTTGTCTCTCGATCCTACCGAGAGACAAGATGGTGGCCGCTCCGGACTGTTTAGAATGTTGACAGACACCGGAGAGCCAATCAGCTTCGCTTCGCAAAGTTCCGTTACGCGTCAAGTACGCAAACCGGAGCGCTGCCCGGAGCGCTGTCACAGATATATATCTTTTTTTGAACGTTAATTTCGCAAAATCCACTGGAGCACATATATTGAGACCTAGCAAAGGCACATCGGGCTAACAGTCCCTACAATTTTGCCAAGTTTTGTGCAAATCCATTCAGCCGTTCGAGCTAAAAGTTAGGCCAACCGCCCTAGGGAAATTAACATGGGAAAAACGCGTTTTGGGACCCCCCTTTTTTCTCGGCCCCCCTTGACGAACCCCCCCAAATTTTCAGGGGCTGCTCAGAAACAAAATGTGCCATTTTCCTGAAAATTTCAGCCAATTCCGTCCACAAACGGCAAAGTTATTAGACATAGAATTTTCAAAAATGCCATAGAGAAAAAATCCTAACTATATATACCTACTGGCGACCGCCAGTAGGTAATATATATATATATTACCTACTGGCGGTCGCCAGTAGGTATATATAGTTAGGATTTTTTCTCTATGGGATTTTTGAAAATTCTATGTCTAATACCTTTGGCGTTTGTGGACGAAATTGGCTGAAATTTTCAGGAAAATGGAACATTTTGTTTCTGAGCAGCCCCTGAAAATTTGGGGGGGTTTCATCAAGGGGGGGCCGAGAAAAAAGGGGGGTCCCAAAACGCTTTTTTCCCATGTTAATTTCCATAGGGCGGTTGGCCTCACTTTTAGCTCGAACGGCTGAATGGATTTGCACGAAACTTGGCAAAATTGTAGGGACTGTTAGCCCGATGTGCCTTTGCTAGGTCTCAATATATGTGCTCCAGTGGATTTTGAGTAATTTAGGTTCAAAACAAGATATATATCTGGGCGGAGCCTAACCACACATCTGATCTGATTGGCTGTCAGCACTTCATCCAAGAAGTGTTGGCAGCCATCTTGGGACCAATATACATGATAGCACCTCATTAAAAAGCATTGTAGTTAATAGAGGGTTTTAGGACTTTAGTTACATTATAAATCATTTGTTGATGGTACCATACTCGTTTTAGGAATTGTGGTGGGTTCTAAGGTGATTTTACCATGTGAAAAAACCTTCTGCTGTGATATCATGAATATTGTTTGAAAGAAAACTAATATTTCATGATTTTCCCACAGTGGTTTGGAAGGGGATCTTTAAGCTAAACTGAAAGCATATTTTCTGTAAATTCACATTATCTTTCTCAGTCATGTGAAAATGAAGTCTGACATTCTCAGTAAAACATGTACATCCAACAAGGACAGAGACTGTCAGTTGATTCCTTTGTGTTCTACTGCAGCCTCCTAGAGTGTTCTAAAGAACAACTAGAGAGCTAACAGTCCTACTTATTACAAAGGTATGGCACACCTGAAGCCATCTTGATTGGAATAAAGTGGTAACTCTTAAAACATTTAATTTAAAAAGAAACAACATGAGGGGGTATATTTTGCCATAGAAAGTATGATTAGTGCTGCAGAATGAAAAATTAGGGCACATTTTGAGTGACTTCTCAAATCCTTTTCTATTTCATTAAAACATTCTGACATGCAGTCTCCCAAAATGGCCACCAGAGACAAAAGAGCCCAAATGTAGCCCAAATATCACCCAGATGTAGCCCAAGTATAGCCCAATGACAGAATGTCCCAGAGTGTTCTAAAGAACAACTAGAGCGCTAACAGTCCTACTTATTACAAAGGTATGGCACACCTGAAGCCATCTTGATTGGAATAAAGTGGTAACTCTTAAAACATTTAATTTAAAAAGAAACAACATGAGGGGGTATATTTTGCCATAGAAAGTATGATTAGTGCTGCAGAATGAAAAATTAGGGCACATTTTGAGTGACTTCTCAAATCCTTTTCTATTTCATTAAAACATTCTGACATGCAGTCTCCCAAAATGGCCACCAGAGACAAAAGAGCCCAAATGTAGCCCAAATATCACCCAGATGTAGCCCAAGTATAGCCCAATAACAGAATGTCCCAGAGTGTTCTAAAGAACAACTAGAGCGCTAACAGTCCTACTTATTACAAAGGTATAGCACACCTGGAGCCATCGTGATGGGAATAAAGTGGTAACTCTTAAGACATTTAATTTAAAAAGGAACAAAATGAGGGGGTATATTATGCAATAGAAGGTATTATTAGTGCTGCAGAAAGAAAAATTAGGGCACATTTTGAGTGACTTTTCAAATCCTCTTCTATTTCATTAAAAAATTCTGACATGCAGTCTCCCAAAATGGCCACCAAAGATAAAAGAGCCCAAATGTAGCCCAAATATCACCCAGATGTAGCCCAAGTATAGCCCAATGACAGAATGTCCCAGAGTGTTCTAAAGAACAACTAGAGCGCTAACAGTCCTACTTATTACAAAGGTATGGCACACCTGAAGCCATCTTGATTGGAATAAAGTGGTAACTCTTAAAACATTTAATTTAAAAAGGAACAAAATGAGGGGGTATATTTTGCCATATGAATTATGATTAGTGCTGCAGAAAGAAAAATTAGGGCACATTTTGAGTGACTTCTCAAACCCTCTTTAATTTCATTAAAAAATTCTGACATAGTCTCCCAAGATGGCCACCAGAGACAAAAGAGCCTAAATGTAGCCCAAATATCACCCAGATGTACCCCAAGTATAGCCCAATGACAGAATGTCCCAGAGTGTTCTAAAGAACAACTAGAGCGCTAACAGTCTTACTTATGACAAAAGTATGGCACACCAGAAGCCATCTTGATTGGAATGAAGTGGTAAGTCTGAAAACACTCAATTTAAAAAGGAACAACATGAGGGGGTTAATTTTGCCATAGAAAGTATGATTAGTGCTTCAGAAAGAAAAATTAGGGATCATTTTGAGTGACTTCTCAAATCCTCTTCTATTTCATTAAAAAAATTCTGACATGCAGACTGAAACATGCACTTTGAATACCAGCAGCAGACGTCCCTGGTGAGCAGTGGCTTTACTACAGTGATCTAATGTGCAACTAGAGTGCTAACATTCAGAATTTATGGCAAATGTGTGACACATCTGAATGCCTTCTTGATGGAACCAAAGTAAACAAGCATTGAAAATGCAATAGATCTCGCCCTCGTTTAAGTTAAAGCCATTCTGTTTGTAATGAGGTGGCTTTTTAGCTTTGCTTTTATTAGTGTTTTTTCAACTTTCATGTAAATACGCACCGTTTTCACCAAATCGACTTTGCCCAAGCACACCCTTCCCTTCGGCCAACAAATCCCAAAAATTCGGCACACCTGCCGATCCACTCTCCCTACAGCTCACCCAAGCCCCGTCCCTCTAGCGCAACTGGAACACCCCAAATTCTTCTTCTCCATGCGCACCAAAAACTCCCATTGAATAACATGGCAATTCGCTACTCCGCACAGAAATTGCTCTTTAAAGCACTTCCACTGCTCCGATCCGCTTCAAACTTGGCTGGTCACTAGTTCCAGTGATTCCCTAACATCTCACCAAAAATCAGCCCAATCCATCCACTGGAACGGGGACGAATTTCAACCCGAATACGCGCCCACTTGCAAACACAAAAAAAAGCCATAAAACGGCCAAATCTCGACCAAAAACCGCCAAAATCCCTCAAAACCTTGCCAACACCAATACGCACGAAACTGAACTGGCCCCTCAGCCCTAGGCTCCGGGAACCCTACTTAATTGACCCAAAAGCCCTAAAAAAGCAACATAATACACACGAAAACGCCCTAACAACCCTAAAATGCATATAAGTATATGTATGCATGCATTTATGTTTGTATTTATATAGATATACAGATGATATATGTTTATATATGTATGTATATATATATATTCACTGAAAAAACCATAGGCTATAGACCATATATAGTTAGGAATTAGCATTTACAAAACCTTGAAAATTCACTGAAAAAACCATAGGTTATAGACCATATATAGTTAGGAATTAGCATTTACAAAACCTTGAAAATTCACTGAAAAAACCATAGGTTATAGACCATATATAGTTAGGAATTCGCATTTACAAAACCTTATTTTACTCACACAAAACCATTGAAATTCCATATATAGTTAGTTGCACTAACTATATATCGCGCACCCGCAATCCACTGCTGATGATGTCACATATTACATCATTCATGACATGGTCAGTGACATCACTGATGACATCACTGATGACATCTCAAATGACATCACTGATGACATCACTGATGACAACATCCAGTGACTGTATGTTTCTGTAAAGTTAAAATATGTCTTACATATTGATTAATGAGTGGATGTATAAGTGTCTGGATGAAGGATTTAGTAGGTGCATGACTGACTGTATGAGTGAGTGATTAAATGTGTCTCACTGAGTGCATGGGTTAGTGACTAAACTGTCTTAATTTGTGCATCATTATGTCTGTTGTTCTGTAAACTGTTGCATGTGTTGATAAGTAGCTATATGAGTAACTATATGGGTTATTGATTGGTTGCCCAAGTATTTGTATGGGAGACTGAGTGTGTGTGTGGGTGGCTGGGAGGTGTATGACTCTGTGCATAGATGTGTGAGCAGTTGATTCACTAGATGTATGGTTTCAAAAGTGCATGTGGAAACAGCTGTATGGGCGGTTGACTGTGTGCATGAGTGTATTGGTGAGTGAATGGATATCTCAGTGCTACATGTCAAAGTAAGTACATATGTAAAACACAGTACATGTGAGAGTTGACATATATAAATAACTGTGCATAAGAGCCAGTGAATGTGTGAGTGGCTGTATGGATCATTGTGAACTTGTATCAGGGATTGTATAAGAGAGTAAATATGTGTTAGTATATGTTTGAATAAGTAAAGTTTGTATAACTGTATAGTTGAGGAAATGGAGGTGTGATTGATTCTTTGCATGCCTGACTAGGTGTGTGAGTAACTCCATGGATGAGTGACAGTCTGTGAGTGTCTGTTTACACTGATTGTATCTAAGGTAATATTAAAGTCTGAAGAGGTTCATCGTATTATCACATGAATGATATCATCAGTGATGTGATCAGTAATGTCAAATGAGATGTCATCAGTGATGTCATCAGTGATGTCATTTGAGATGTCATCAGTGATGTCATTTGAGATGTCATCAGTGATGTCATCAGTGATGTCACTGACCATGTCATGAATGATGTAATATGTGACATCATCAGCAGTGGATTGCGGGTGCGCGATATATAGTTAGTGCAACTAACTATATATGGAATTTCAATGGTTTTGTGTGAGTAAAATAAGGTTTTGTAAATGCGAATTCCTAACTATATATGGTCTATAACCTATGGTTTTTTCAGTGAATATATATATATATATATATATATATATATATATATATATATATATATATATATATAACGAAATCTTCAAACCTCCACACAAGCGGCGAAAGAAGAGGCAGACCCCACGATATCCGGGCAAGTTGTATTTATTCACGAGCCTTTCAAAAATGTAACGTTTCGAGTACTAGCGTACTCTTGTTCACACACCACATTCTTGTTTGGAGTTTTCTTTTATGTATGCGGTTCTGACCCCACCTATGGGCCACACCTACCACACGTGCAACACAAGGTTCGGCCTACTGCCTGGATTTAACAATTTAAAGCCACAGTACATATTTAGCATTGTATTTGTAAAATGTAGTTACATGAAACACATTTAAAACCACGTAGCCAAATATATATATACACATACACACATATCACACCATCTTGCCGTATACCATGAAGCACCTGATCATGGGCATGTTGGTTTCGCCGCTTTCCAGCAACCTTAAACATAAACTCCAACTCCAGTCTCCATCGGACACGGACACAGGGGAGCAAACACACTTTTCAAAATCTCCGTTTATTTCATCTAGTTGTTATGCGTTTCGGCATTTCCTGCCTTGCTAACACAATCACAAAGGCAGGAAATGCCGAAACACATAACAACTAGATAAAATATTTGGCGATTTCAAAAAATTGGTTTGTGCCCCTGTGTCGGTCTCTGTGTCTGATGGAGACTGGTGTTGGAGTTTACACACACACACACACACACTTTTCCCAATCCGGTGGAGTGGTATGGAACACATCAGGATTAACTCCAAATTTGGAGGCCTTGGCCACGAAGTTCTCCAGGGTGGAGTGCTGGGTAAGGAAACTCGGGTCCCCAGGAGCGGAACAACAGTGGCAGGAAATTGTATTATGTACAGCAGGGCCTGTGTAGGGCTCGTAACAGGTCCCGAGTAGGACATCAGTAAGGGCTTCATTAAAAGAAGGTTTCAGATGGGGTGACTCACGACTGAAGCACCTCTGTCAAGACATTCGTCTTGGCTGCCATTGAAGGTCCAAAATCTCAGCCACCTTAAACACCACCATGGGCTGCTAGGTGTTAAATATGGGAAGTCAACTACCTCTGATGCTAAGCTGTTTAGGCTGATGCTCGTTGCGACTATGAAGGGAAGGTAGTTGGTGCATGTTTTTTGTTGCATTTTCTACTTGGGGAAGTTGCAAAAAGGGGTGGTTCTGGCTTTGTCTTTTTAATTCTTCCAGTTTTTTTCTCTAATTTGATTTGTGTTGGGTAGGCCAAACCCAAGGGGATTGTGGTTTTGACTGTAAATGTACTGGGTGCCTGCCAACGAGGTCCCCAGTGCAAGACCCCTTCCCCTTAAACTGTACCACAACTGGCACAGATTCAGACCACTTTATAAGTCCCTAGTAAAGGGTATGTTTGGTACCAAGGGCACAGAAACTGAAAAGGGACCACTGGGGCTGCAGGACCAATTGTGCCATCCTAGGGTCCACTCACCAAGGCTATGCAAACTACCACTGCAGGCTGCATGCCTTGATGCAAGCAAAACTAGAAGAGTCAACATGGCACATACCTCTATGTTTCAATGGAGTTTCAATGGACGTAACCTGCACTCCTAAGTTTAGAAAATATTAAACTGTCACTCTAAATTGCAATGGTATTCAAAACAGTATGCAAGGTGCAACCCCCCCAAAAAACTGGTTAGCCTCTCCATTTTGCCATATGAGGCCCCTTTTTGAATTGTGTTGATAAATTTAGTTTTTGTTCAGTAGAGTCCTTTTTTATACTGAACACGTTTTCCTACAGAGAGATATTCTGTTGGCGGCCATTGGTGCCGGTGAGTGTTTCTTTGTGGGTCTTGTATAGCACAGAGTTTACTTTTTGGTTTTTGCACTTTCAGGTTTTTATACACTAAGGTTTAACTTACATCACTAATCTTTGACGTTGCATAGCATGACTTTGCACTTTTTGCTTGATTTGAACACATTGTGCTCTCACACTTTTTAGTGTGCCTTAATAACATTGGTTGCAACACTGGTGTAGTTGCATGTATACAGATTGGATTTTTCACATATAGAACTGTGGTTTGTGTACCTTATAACGAATTTTTGAGTTAACTTATTATGATGGTGTTTGCACGCACATGATGAGAATTAGAAACATGTGAAATATTTGTATATGTTTACAGCATTCCCCTGATGAAGGTACTTAGCACCGAAATGCATTGGGAGTTGTGAACCATGAAACATTCGTTCTGATGCTTTAAGAATCGAATATTCAACAAAGAAAATAAATCTACAGTGTATTGAATTGTGAAGATGGTTGCGGCATCTTTTCTAAAAGCCACACTTGATATATAATAATGTGTTGTCTTTATTGAGATGTACCAGCAACAGTTTGTGATTTATGATGAGCATATATATGTTTTGAACATAATTTATGTAAATAGGAAGGTGAACAATTTAAAACATTTGGTTTAGTGAACCATATACCTTACAGGATTGGTGAATAGTGCATCCTCATATTCAAACATACCTCTGTGTGCCATACTTACAGACACTGCCTGTGATATAGATAAGCCATCCCTACAGCAGACCTTACCAGCCCTAATGCAGGGTTCACTATACCTCAGGTGTAGACATAGATGCAGGAGCAGCTTTGCCCCTACAATATCGAAGTCCATTCTTGGAAACTGTAAGTGCACTGGAAAGCCATTTCTAGTACATGGGCAAGACACTCGTCATTACAAGTTTCCTAGCTCCATGATGGCTGCACTGTACCTGCAGATGTTTGGTACAGAACATCAGGTGCGCCCTGAAACCCTACAGACTACTTGTGTGGTTACTGACCATTCCCAGCCAGCCGCCACCACTAGATGTTTACTTGACCTCATGAGGTGAGAGCCTGCGCTCTCAGAGGCTGGGAACAAAGTCTCCTCCGGGCAGAGGTGTTTCACACCTCCCCCAGGGCAGGAACAGCCTTCCAGGGTGGGACGCTTCAAAGGCCATGCCATCTTTGAAATGTAACCCAGGCAGCTCCAACTAGTGTTGGATGCCAACCGTCCTGTCATGACCTCACTGTTGGTGGGAGGACAGGTGGGAAAACTGGAAAGAATAGGAGGTGTGCCCACCTTCTGCTAGCACCTCCCCTAAGAAGTAGCAGGTGAGGTGAAACACATTTTCAGTCCAGCTGTCTTGATTTGGAGGGAAATCGTCATGTAAGGAGCATGCCCATACCCCAGTGGGAGGGGTCATATAGAGGGTGTAGTCAACCTAAGGTAGATGGCCGAATGGCCATTACCTGGCACTACATTTAATGCCCCTAAATTTAGTATTCAAGCAGCATCCCAAAGTCTTGAACTTTGATGGACGAAGGAAGAGTAAGGCAAAAAAGAGCTGTTGACCCCAAGAACAGCGAACCTGCTGTGGACATTTCAGCGCGAAACCTTACCCGCCACTGCAATTTTAACAATGGGTAAAGACTGCCTTATCCTGCCTCCAAAAGACCTCTACAAACCCTAAAGGTTCTCTAGCCATTCTGACTCAACCTCACTCAGACACAATCATTCTTGCTCACTCTGACTCATTCAGTATCACTCTCTCTCTCACACTGACTCACTGTCCCACTCATTCAGAGTCACTCAGACTTGACTCACTCAGTCTCACAAAAAGTAACCTTCAGTTACACTCCCTGTCTGTCTCCGTCACTCATTCATTCTCAGTCTTCTTATTACTCACAGTCCTCACTTTGACTCACTCGTTCATTGACAATCTCTTTTACTCACACAAGCTCACATATATACATTCTCGCGGACATACACTCACATATACTACACCTTATTTCAAAGCAGTTTTTACTCACCTTGCTGTCTATGCAGGTCCTGTTTGCTGCTGAACCTTTCAGCTTTGAAAATTGAAACTGAAACCTCAAACCTGCGCAGGCGCAGATTCGAGTTTTCAGTCTCTACTCATTCATCCCACCCTTTCCCAACTCTATGACAAGCTCAGAAAGGTTGAGGTGACTTGCAGATTGATGTGTGGCCTCGGGCACTGCAGGGCTTCAGCCTGCAATGCCCATGTCTAACTTTATCTGTGAAGCTTTACCACATCACAGATTGGGAAACACTGAGGAATGCCAGGGGCCGGAGGCCAGAGCTGGGGGTTTCAACAGCAGCAGATAATCTCTGATGGCTGGTGCAGGCTCTTTATGCATCTGCATGAGACATCAGACATTGTCTCTGTTAGAAGGTGGTTCTGCCCATCTGAGCCGCCCAGATTTTTTGCTTTTTGAACACTTAATTTTTAAGCTTTTACTGAGGGAGACCCTCATAAGCTGGGACTCACCCACAGTTAACTCATGATGACAGAGACTGCATGTGGATTTTACCGGTGTCCCCCTTTTGAGAGAAGGCCACTACGCTACAGCCAGAGTAAGGGGCACCAGACTGGTTACATATAGACACGTGTGTACATGCGTGTGCACATGTGTAGGGGCTTCGCGGGGGAGACTCCTGTCGTGCGCAGCCCAGGAGCAGGTGCAAATAGAATGGTATGGCAGGAATGGTGCAGAGTTGGGTGGTGACATGGAATAGGCTTTATAATGTGGGAAGACACATGGAAGGGAAAGTCAGTGTGTTTTACTGTTTTCACTGCAGGAACACTCCATTACTCTCTATGTAAATGGGGACCACATAGGGTAGTTTCATTTTCCTAAGGCCTACACATTCCAGACATGCCCCAAAGTACACTGTATGATGTGTAAAAAGAGGTATTCTGCTAAGTCCAAAGCCATATCTGTACTGTTTATGGGTCATCCAGAAACGTCATATTCCTCTGACTCAGCTCATAATCAGAGCCTGGCTGGGTGTGGCCCTGCCAGGCTGGATTAATGACCTTCCTCCCCAAGCTGTGGCATCAGAGGCCTAGCCCTTCTCTCGAAACATTCCTAAGGGCAAAGGCCTCCTCTCCAGTAGGAAGAGAAGGGGGTGGACATGCAGGTTATCTATCAGCAGCTGTCCCCCGGTGACAGGCACCAGGGCTGCTCTGGGCCCGGGCCCTGAAGGCAGCAAGGGGGAAGGGGCCTTTTCAGAGACCATGTGTCATGAGACCCCTGGACGACGTCATTTTTAAGTATCCCAGAGGCCTGTGCAGGAAGGAGGGAGCAGGGGCCGAGAGGTGATGTGTCGCTGCAGAATCGGACAGAAGGCCTTCCTGCCAGCCACTAAGACAGAGCTCATGATTCTTGGTAATTCTTCATTATTCAGACCAATTGAGATATGGCCGACCATAATGGGATCAGCACCCATTCCCAAACCAAACATAAAGAGTTTGGGTTTCTGGCTGGACTCAGATCTTACTCTTAAATTCCAAGCCAGGAAGGTAGTTGCGGCCTGTTTTGGCATGCTTAAAATGCTACGTAAAGTACTTCCCCTACTTCCTTTTCAAGCTAGGAAAACTGTAGTGCAAGGGCTTACTCTATCTCGCTTGGACTTCAATAATGCACTCTATTTGGGTGCTCCAGAGGCAGTACTTTCCAAGCTTAAAATGATTCAGAACTGTGCAGCAAGAACCCTTATGGGCATGCCATATCGACAGTCAGCCAAGCCAGCCATGAAAGCTTTACATTGGTTGCCCATCCGGGAGTGAGTCCACTTCAAAGCTCTCTGTATTACCCACAGACTGCTTGGGGGGGGAAGGGACCTAAGATCATCTCCCCTTTAGTCAAATGATACCGTCCCAATAGGCCTTTACGTTCAGGTGAACTGCACTTGGCATTTGTCCCAAGGATCAAAAGAGCCAGAAGTGGAGGTCGGCTTTTCTCTTATAATGCCGCCAAACTTTGGAATTCTCTTCCTCTTCAACTGCGGAAAGAAACTTCATATGACCTTTCGTAAGTTGTTGAAAACCTGGCTCTTTCCTAGATAGATCTCAAAAAGCTTCTGTCATTTTTAGCGCTGGGATGCCCATGGGTAGCCATGCGCTCTATAAATGCCACTTCTTCAAAATTCTTCTAAAAGGTCTTCCACAGAAGAGGAGCTCTCTCTGGGGTGCGGTCTTGCTGAGGAAGACTGGTGCTAGAGCCTGGCGCCATGGGCAATTGGAAGGAGGAACTTCCTGACTCTCCCAAGACCCTGGACTGTGCCTTTCAGGGAGTCCAGGGCCAGTGAAGAGAATTCTGGGCCTCTACGCAAGGAGATGAGAGGCCCAGAAAGAGAGCCAGGTGAATGGCTGGCACAGGGAGCTACTGAAGGCAGCTCCCTGCCAAGCCCACTCTCCTGGGGGGCCAGGAGGGTGGTGAAGAGAGCTCAAAGTGGCTAGGGCTGGCCAAGAGGAGCACGAAGAGGTCAGAATGGTGGAAATTGGTTCCCTGGAGATATGCCCCCCAGAAAGTAGATGACCTTTGGCCTCTGAGCTGACTGACGACAGAGCACGTGGGTCTCCGCCACTGGCCTTAGATGTGCCCATGTAGTGGGTCAGGTCCTGGGGCTGCCCCCAGAAGACGAGAAAGTGGTGAAGGTACCCAGGAGCCTACCCTGCCCCCGACAAAGTCCGGGAGCGCCGTCGCACTCCCCGCGAAGACCTCGTAGGGGCTCGTCAGGACCCCCAACTTTGGGCCTCAGTGATGCCAGAAGGAGGGGAGTGCTGCTGCACTCCCCCGTGGTAGGAGGAGGGCGGGGGATTGATGTGTGCCCTCGGGCAGCAGCCTCCATGTATGCTCGCAGGAACAGGCAGACCAGATTGACGCACTGGCTCACGCGGCTGCACACAAGGGTGCAGGCCAGAGGGGAGCCGGCAGGAGCAACTGGGGGGGGGAGTCTCCGAGCTGCAATCCATCACCTATGAAGAAAGGGGCGGGACGGGGCCCGCAACGGGGTGCAGAAGTGCCGTGAGGCCTCCAACAATGGCAGCACGGCTCTCCCAGAGCAGCGGGGGAACCACTGCTCTGTTATTCACTGTGCATGAGGAACATGCCCCAAAATTCTCTGCAGGGCCCAGGAAGGCCTGCAGAGAAACCCAGCTTGTTGGTCATGTGGGGTCTTCACAAAATGCATGCAAAGGTGTAGGGGGAGGTGCAGGAGCAATGCAGATTCCCCCAGCACAAAAATGGAACATCCCCACCCTCAGTCTCTGAGGGACTCAAAGGAGACTACCTCTCAAGGGTTCATCTCTGTTTTAAAACCTACCTCATGCTGAAACTTTTGTTCCAACTATCAGGAGCTGCCGCTTAGGGTTGCAATGAAGTGTGCAGTGTCTAACATGGATTGTCACAGATGTGATCCCCTAGATGTGGGAAGGTGTACTTGCACAGGTGGTGCATTCACGAATAGCATTTCTTTTCGGGACTGGATGTCACAAGTATAATGTGAAGACATAAACCAAGTGGGTTATGTTGCTAAGCATTCCTGATAGGGTGTCTGGTTGTACATGCGTAATCCTATTATTATAACTGTGATGCCTTTCAGGGGCTTTAATTTTCTTCCATTATCAATGTGACCAGATATGATAACTACTGTCATTCTAAGTGATGCCTACACATGTATTCTTGCTACTGCATTAAGTGATGAACATCCCAGATTGTTAGGCACCATGATTCAGGGTGCATACTGTATGGTCAGTATGAGATGCTCAGTCAGGGTTATGTGTCACTATGGCAGGTGTTCCCATTAAATATGCTTGTTTAGATAATGGAGTAGGTCGCCACTGGTATGGTTCAAGTGGGCAGGGTCCTCACTCTAGGTTATGGTCAACCTACGGCATCTGGGGGCAAGATGATGTGCATACATTGGAGTGGTGGTACTAGACTAAGCGTGGGCGGAAAATCCGTTCCGCTCGCGGATTTTGCGGATTTTCGGGAAATCCGCAATCCGCGAGATTTGCGGATTTCCCGCAAAATCCGCAAATTCGCACGCAGCGGATTTTTTTGGCGGCGCGCGGCGTTGGTGATACAATTTTTGCGGCGCGCGGCGTTTATCATCGTTTGCCGAGTTGTTTTTTTCGATAGTTTGCGAGTGCTGCGCCATTTTGGATCTTGCTGTGTGATCCCGCGGGAATTGGCGAGCGCGATTACGTCATCGCGGCTTGCCAGCGAGAGTTTGTCAACGCGAGTACGGCGAGATCACGTCTCGCGGTACTTCGCAAATTGCGAGATTTGAGATGCGGCGCGCGAAAATATAAATTTGCAATTCTGCACAAGAAATCCACCAGCAAGCAGCATAAACCTTCTAGAAATGATGATTTTTATGTGAATAACTCCTTAGTTTGACATTTGCCTGCACTTTTTTAGCGAGGAGTCCATTTTGGGGAGGGGGGCAGGGGGGTGGGAGGAAGGAAGTGCCCCATAGTCTTCAACTTCCTGTTCCTGTTCAGCAGGCTCCTCCCAGTGCTTTGTCCATCTCCTGGTCACTTTTCATTCGGATGTGGACCTGGAAGGATTACCTTTTGTGGATGCTGCTGGATCTTTGGATTTGAGGCCTTTTTGACTTTCTTTGGATCACTGTTGGATTAGAAATTTTACAAGTAAGTTTGTTTGGGGCATTACAGTTGCTGCAACTAAAATTTTGGGATTTTCGATTTTTTTGCTGTTTTGGGGCCTTTTCCCAGGGGTACTCAGTGGTGGGTGGACTGATTCTTTCTGTGGGTTGTCTTGAATTTAAACATCATGGAGGCCATAGATGAATTGGGATTGTGCTGATTTTTCTGTGTTTTTCGATTTTTTTTTTTTGTAAAATTTTGTGTTTTTCGATTTTTGACCTGTTGTTGGGGCCTTGACCAGGGGTAGTGAGTGGTGCATGGGGCCTAGTCTTTCTGTGGGCTGTCTTGAATTTAAACATCATGGATGGAATGGGATTGTGCTGATTTTGCAGTGTTTTTCGATTTTTGGGGGTGTTCATGGGGAGGGACATGCCATGTGGCTGGTGGCCATTTTGAGTGCAGCTACAGGCACTGGCCATGTGCTGGCAGGCAAGTGGCCATTTTAAATGCAGGCTTTGTTGTTAGGCCTCCAACCATTTTGCCTACTTTTCAACCTTTATTTATGCCAGGGGTAGTGAGTCTTGCATGGGCCTAGTATTTCTGTGGGTTGTCTTGAATTTAAACATCATGGAGGCCATAGATGAATTGGGATTGTGCTGATTTTTCTGTGTTTTTCGATTTTTTTTTTTTGTAAAATTTTGTGTTTTTCGATTTTTGACCTGTTGTTGGGGCCTTGACCAGGGGTAGTGAGTGGTGCATGGGGCCTAGTCTTTCTGTGGGCTGTCTTGAATTTAAACATCATGGATGGAATGGGATTGTGCTGATTTTGCAGTGTTTTTCGATTTTTGGGGGTGTTCATGGGGAGGGACATGCCATGTGGCTGGTGGCCATTTTGAGTGCAGCTACAGGCACTTGCCATGTGCTGGCAGGCAAGTGGCCATTTTGAATGCAGGCTTTGTTGTTAGGCCTCCAACCATTTTGCCTACTTTTCAACCTTTATTTATGCCAGGGGTAGTGAGTCTTGCATGGGCCTAGTATTTCTGTGGGTTGTCTTGAATTTAAACATCATGGAGGCCATAGATGAATTGGGATTGTGCTGATTTTTCTGTGTTTTTCGATTTTTTTTTTTGTACAATTTTGTGTTTTTCGATTTTTGACCTGTTGTTGGGGCCTTGACCAGGGGTAGTGAGTGGTGCATGGGGCCTAGTCTTTCTGTGGGCTGTCTTGAATTTAAACATCATGGATGGAATGGGATTGTGCTGATTTTGCAGTGTTTTTCGATTTTTGGGGGTGTTCATGGGGAGGGACATGCCATGTGGCTGGTGGCCATTTTGAGTGCAGCTACAGGCACTGGCCATGTGCTGGCAGGCAAGTGGCCATTTTGAATGCAGGCTTTGTTGTTAGGCCTCCAACCATTTTGCCTACTTTTCAACCTTTATTTATGCCAGGGGTAGTGAGTCTTGCATGGGCCTAGTATTTCTGTGGGTTGTCTTGAATTTAAACATCATGGAGGCCATAGATGAATTGGGATTGTGCTGATTTTTCTGTGTTTTTCGATTTTTTTTTGTGTAAAATTTTGTGTTTTTCGATTTTTGACCTGTTGTTGGGGCCTTGACCAGGGGTAGTGAGTGGTGCATGGGGCCTAGTCTTTCTGTGGGCTGTCTTGAATTTAAACATCATGGATGGAATGGGATTGTGCTGATTTTGCAGTGTTTTTCGATTTTTGGGGGTGTTCATGGGGAGGGACATGCCATGTGGCTGGTGGCCATTTTGAGTGCAGCTACAGGCACTGGCCATGTGCTGGCAGGCAAGTGGCCATTTTGAATGCAGGCTTTGTTGTTAGGCCTCCAACCATTTTGCCTACTTTTCAACCTTTATTTATGCCAGGGGTAGTGAGTCTTGCATGGGCCTAGTATTTCTGTGGGTTGTCTTGAATTTAAACATCATGGAGGCCATAGATGAATTGGGATTGTGCTGATTTTTCTGTGTTTTTCGATTTTTTTTTGTGTAAAATTTTGTGTTTTTCGATTTTTGACCTGTTGTTGGGGCCTTGACCAGGGGTAGTGAGTGGTGCATGGGGCCTAGTCTTTCTGTGGGCTGTCTTGAATTTAAACATCATGGATGGAATGGGATTGTGCTGATTTTGCAGTGTTTTTCGATTTTTGGGGGTGTTCATGGGGAGGGACATGCCATGTGGCTGGTGGCCATTTTGAGTGCAGCTACAGGCACTGGCCATGTGCTGGCAGGCAAGTGGCCATTTTGAATGCAGGCTTTGTTGTTAGGCCTCCAACCATTTTGCCTACTTTTCAACCTTTATTTATGCCAGGGGTAGTGAGTCTTGCATGGGCCTAGTATTTCTGTGGGTTGTCTTGAATTTAAACATCATGGAGGCCATAGATGAATTGGGATTGTGCTGATTTTTCTGTGTTTTTCGAATTTTTTTTTTTGTACAATTTTGTGTTTTTCGATTTTTGACCTGTTGTTGGGGCCTTTTCACCAGGGGTATTTGAGTCTAGCATGGGCCTAGTCTTTCTGTGGGCTGTCTTGAATTTAAACATCATGGAGGCCATGGATGGAATAGGATTGTGCTGATTTAGCAGTGTTTTTCGATTTTTGGGGGTGTTCATGGGGAGGGACATGCCATGAGGCTGGTGGCCATTTTGAGTGCAGCTACAGGCACTGGCCATGTGCTTGGCAGGCAAGTGGCCATTTTGAATGCAGGCTTTGTTGTTAGGCCTCCAACCATTTTGCCTACTTTTCAACCTTTATTTATGCCCAGGGGTAGTGAGTCTTGCATGGGCCTAGTCTTTCTGTGGGTTGTCTTGAATTTAAACATTATGGAGGGCATGGATGGATTGGGATTGTGCTGATTTTGCAGTGTTTTTCGATTTTTTTGTGCTCTATAACTGAACTGATGTTCCTCTGTCTTCCATTTTTTTTAGGTGCACAAGACTCAAGAGAACCACCAGTGCCAGGAAGAAGTCCTGCAGCGGTGTGTGTGTGCAGCATAACGTCACGCGACGTCACGTCTGGCCTCAGACAACTCTACAATTCGTGCAACTGCGGCCTGCTGTCTGACCTGCTCTGAAGAAGATGGCCCCGCCCCCAAAGAAAGTTCTCCGTAGCTCCTCTAGCAAGAAAGTTGCTAGTAAGGAGCAGAAGAAGCAAGTTACCAAGGAGGCTGGTGTGTCACCCGCCACTTTTTTTGGGAGCAAAAGAAAAAGTACGCCTGCAGCAGCAGGATCTGCTGGGGACCAACCTGAGAGCAGCACCCCTGCTCCATTGGGTTCAGTGCCTCCACCACCACGCCAACTTAAGTCAAAGCCCTTGAGTGCTTCAGAGGCAGTCAGTGTACTTCTCCAATCACCATCGACCAGTGATGTTGGCTCATCGCAAGAAAGTAGCAGCAATGTCCCTGAATCAACACAGGTTGTTGTAACTCATCTGACAAGTGTTGAACAACCACAGCCGCAACAACAACACCATGTGCAAGTACACGCCCAAGTACATGTGGAAGGAGAGGCAGCAAAAGGAGATGCGCAAGCAAAGGTGCATGGACGTTCACAAGTGCCCACAATAGTTGTTCCTCCCGAAGTAGGGGCACATTTGGAAATCGACAATGAAGCTGAGGTATCATTGGAAGCCACTCCTCCTGATGATCATTCATTGTCTTCCACATCCCTAGCAAGGAAAAGATCAAGGGGGGTGTCTACATCTTCTTCAAGCCCACCTCGTTCTGGTGCAAGTGATCTGTCTTGGGAACCACGACAACTGCGGTCTGACAGTGAGGCAGAGGCACACCATGATCTGCCACCGGTACCTAAGCGTAAAAGGAAGGTCGTCCAAAAACTCAAACCTATGGAGTGTGATGAGGCTCAACAAGAAGTGACAGATACTGCTGGTGATGAAGCCTCTCACGATGACGACGAGGCAGTCATCACAAAGGTCACTGCAGCCCCACCGGGCATGCAGCAAAGAGACATTTTGACCCTATCCCGAGAAGCTGCTGAGCGTGATGATGATGTCGGCGAGGAGGCAATGGAAATGGAATCATTAGATTTGGAGTTAAGTAGTACACCAAAACCTACCGCTTCCATATTTCTTCCTCGCAAGAAGGTACCCACCTCGTCCTCGACCTCAATTCGTGGTGGTGAAAGTGCAAAACGTACTGAAGTTCGGCAATCCACATCCTCCACTTCATCTGTCATTAGCAGCAGGACCACCACCACCAGTATCGACGCCTCCTCCGGCGGCGGCCCCCGAAGACATTTCAAGTCTCCAGTTTGGGACTTCTTTAGTGTTTGCCCAAAAAAGGCAAACGTAGCCATTTGTAGCCTTTGTAAGCTTCGATATAGTCGTGGTAAGCTTGGTTCTAACTATGGTACCGGAGGCCAGAGAGGTCATCTTGAGAGAAGGCACCCTCTCGAATGGTTTCCGCACCTAGAGGCGGTCAAGAAAGCCGGAATTGCACGTAATGAAAACGTTGATTTGTCATCTGCTGATGACGAGGAGGTAGAAGAAGACGATCCAAACACTTCACTTACACCCAGTTCCCATGTCAGCAGCACACCCCATGGGAGCCACACTAAGAGTGTGGGAGAGAGTGAGACATCAATGCGGAAAAGTTCATCAGCGAGCGTAACTGGGTCGAAGAGATCATCATCCCGTAAATCATTGGTCCAGGGCAACATTAAAAAGATGTTGTTTACAGAAGCGCAATATGAACGCAACCACCCAATGACCCGTCTGTATAACACTAAGCTGGCTAAAATGCTAGCTCTGGACCTTCTCCCTTTTTCTTTTGTCGAAGGGGTTGGTTTTCTAGAATTAGTGGCAGTGCTCTGCCCTAAATGGAAGGTTCCTAGCCGGTTCTATTTTGCCCGAGTTGCGGTTCCAGCACTACATGAAGATGTTCTGAAGGCGATTGGGGCAGCTTTGCAGAAGAGTGCTGTTCACACTATACATCTGACAACAGACATGTGGACCAGTGGCGCAGGCGCTGATTACATGTGCATCACTGCACACTGGGTCTCTTTTTCAGGGGCTAAAGCAAAGCTAAACTCAGGTGTTGACACTAACACTGTTTTTAAAGGTGCTCGGAAACATGCAACACTAGCCATGTTTGGTTTGGAGAAACGTCACACAGCAGAAAACATTTTGGATGTCTTTAACACAAAGGTCCTTAACTGTCTGTCCCCACTAAAACGCAAGGTTGGTTATGTTTCCACGGACAATGGCTCCAATATAGTTAAGGCCATGAGGGACGGTTACTATTTCAGAGTGCCGTGTTTGGCGCACTGTATAAACCTGGTTGTCCAAAAATTCTTGGGTAATAAAGACAGTGCAGCGTGCAGTGTATTGGAGAACTGCCGAAAAATTTGCAAGCATTTCAGGCATTCTTTTAAGGCCCGCAAGCAGCTGAGGAGCATGCTATATCAATGTCAAATGCCAGTGAAAGCACTCATCCAGGAGGTGGTAACACGTTGGAACTCAACCTTCTACATGCTTGAGCGTCTGTATGAGCAGTATACGCAACTCGATCAATATTTCTTGAAAGAGGGTATAGAGGAGCTGAGGATGGGTGGGCCGCAATGGAACATAGTTGAAAGCCTAACACGCATGCTTCGTCCTTTTGAGGTCTTCACGCGTGCAGTCAGCAAGGAGGACTCTAATTTGGGAAAAGCTATCCCATTGTTGTACATGCTGGAGGACCAACTGAAGGAGGTGTGTTCTGTGTTTCGAAAAGATGACAAAAAGAAAGGCTCTTCTTTGCTTCTGGCTGAGCAATTATTAGAGCTCCTACAAGGTGATGAACGTCTTCAAAAGATCCACTCAGAACAGCATTACATTTGTGCTACTATTCTGGATCCACGCTACAAAAAGGCGCTGGCAGGCAGAGCATTCTTTGCTTTTGCTGATGAAGATGTTACAAAGTACAAACGTTGGCTAGCCTTGTCAGCCAAGAAGTTTGAAACAGAACGGCTGGAAATTGAAGGAAATGGCAGTACATCAGCAGGCCATCCCCAGTCAAAACAATCCACTTCTGCACCTGTGGCTGTGGCACAAGTGACCTCTCAGCCGTTAAAGACACCGGCAACCGCATCATCTGCACGAAAGACAGCAGAAACATTGGAGGCTGAAGAGGATTGGCTAGCTCTGCGTGGGTTTGGTTCTCAAAAGGCCAGAGGCACAGCAAGAGCTACGCAAAGTGGAGGAACCTTGGAGGAGGACCTTGAGTCGATGGTGAAGGACTATCTGAATGACTCCACAGAGGTCTATGTTAATTCTGACCCATTGGCGTATTGGCATGGGAAAAAAGAATTGTGGCCACAGCTCACCAACCTGGCTTTAAACTACTTGTCTTGCCCACTCGCAAGTGTGTCTTCTGAACGGGTTTTCAGTGCGGCTGGTGGGATTGTAACTCCCAAACGGAGCCGCCTCTCGCCCAAAAATGTGGAGAGGTTAACAATGATCAAGATGAATCAGCACCTCATACCACCAGATATAAGAGTACGAGAGAGCGTGCCGGATGAAGAGGAGGTGGCCAGCACCATAGATGAGGGAATTTCTACTCTGTCAGGTGGCACTGACCTCACCCGGGCTGAATTCGCAGAGTATGATGACGAAGCCTTATTCTTATTCCTGGACCGTGATTCCGACTTCGAGCCCTGAAAATGAGACAACGAATCAATAACTTTCTTTTTCATCCTTATTCACTTTTATTCCTGTGTGTCTGTCTTTCTTTGTTGTGCACAGTTAATATAATTCAAACTTTAATCAGATTATCACAAAGACAAGCCCATCAGCAGAACTGTCTTCACTTGTTTGCTAATTTATTTGAAGGTGCCGCAGTCTGCATTCCTCAGGTTCACAAGTTCAGAAGAACATGCTCCTCTATCCTCCTCCTCCAGACTCCTATTTCCATCAAAGCAGAGGGCTGGTTTACGCCCAATGAAGAAAGACTCAGCACTTGTGGGGGTGTTGTTCTACCTCTTTGCAGGTGAGTTGACGGGTCTGGGGCCATTGCTGGGAAGCACTAAAAGTGGTTTGTGCCAAATCCGAGGCGGAAATTTTTTTGTGTTTTTGATGACTTGCTTGCCTTTGAGGTGCTCTTAGGGGGGGTTCCGTCTGTTTGTGGGTGAGTTTCATGGTCTGAGAGCATTGCTGGGACACTCTAATCTTGATTGCATTTGCTTTTCAGGAAATCCGTCGTGCCAACCCCGACTTATGGCCTAGCTACGCAGCGCGTTTGGACCGAAGGCCCAGAAATATTGCAAGTATGAGATTTTGCTTTTGGCCTGTTTGGGGGTGTTATGCTTCTTGGCGGGTGGGTTGCCGGGTCTTGGGGCATTCCTGGGAAGGTCTAATACCGGGTAGAAGTGGTTGGGACAAAATCCAGGCCGATTTTTTTTTGGGCTATTTCAGACATTTTGCTCTATGTAGCGTTTTCGGGGGCCTGTTTGGGGGGCTTGCTGGTGTTTGCGGGTGAGTTTCGTGGTCTGGGAGCACTGCTGGGACACTCTAATCTTGATTGCATTTGCTTTTCAGGAAATCCGTCGTGCCAACCCCGACTTATGGCCTAGCTACGCAGCGCGTTTGGACCGAAGGCCCAGAAATATTGCAAGTATGAGATTTTGCTTTTGGCCTGTTTGGGGGTGTTATGCTTCTTGGCGGGTGGGTTGCCGGGTCTTGGGGCATTCCTGGGAAGGTCTAATACCGGGTAGAAGTGGTTGGGACAAAATCCAGGCCGATTTTTTTTTGGGCTATTTCAGACATTTTGCTCTATGTAGCGTTTTCGGGGGCCTGTTTGGGGGGCTTGCTGGTGTTTGCGGGTGAGTTTCGTGGTCTGGGAGCACTGCTGGGACACTCTAATCTTGATTGCATTTGCTTTTCAGGAAATCCGTCGTGCCAACCCCGACTTATGGCCTAGCTACGCAGCGCGTTTGGACCGAAGGCCCAGAAATATTGCAAGTATGAGATTTTGCTTTTGGCCTGTTTGGGGGTGTTATGCTTCTTGGCGGGTGGGTTGCCGGGTCTTGGGGCATTCCTGGGAAGGTCTAATACCGGGTAGAAGTGGTTGGGACAAAATCCAGGCCGATTTTTTTTTGGGCTATTTCAGACATTTTGCTCTATGTAGCGTTTTCGGGGGCCTGTTTGGGGGGCTTGCTGGTGTTTGCGGGTGAGTTTCGTGGTCTGGGAGCACTGCTGGCTATATATACTTTACTTTGCAAGAGGTTTGAAGCAAATCCATGGTGGCTGAGGGGACTTAGGGCCTAGCTGCAGAGCGCGCGCGGAGTGATTTGGGAAATTTGTGAAAAAGTGACTAAGTCCCCATTTTTGTACTTTTGCTCTTTGGCTGTTTGGGGGTCTTCTACTCGTTTTCTCCTGGGTTGACGGCTCTGGGGCCATTGCTGGGAAGCTCTAATACCGGATAAAAGTGTTTTGGACCAAATCCCAGGCGGAATTTTTTTTGTGTTTTTGATGACTTGCTTGCCTTTGAGGTGCTCTTAGGGGGGGTTCCGTCTGTTTGCGGGTGAGTTTCGTGGTCTGGGAGCACTGCTGGGACACTCTAATCTTGATTGCATTTGCTTTTCAGGAAATCCGTCGTGCCAACCCCGACTTATGGCCTAGCTACGCAGCGCGTTTGGACCGAAGGCCCAGAAATATTGCAAGTATGAGATTTTTCTTTTGGCCTGTTTGGGGGTGTTATGCTTCTTGGCGGGTGGGTTGCCGGGTCTTGGGGCATTCCTGGGAAGGTCTAATACCGGGTAGAAGTGGTTGGGACAAAATCCGCGCGGAAAAGCCTTTAGTTTTGGCACTTTTTGTAACTTAGGGTTCGTTAGGGTTAGCCCTAGCACCAGGATTGCATGTGTATCGGGGTGTTCTAGATTTTTCAAACTGAGTTCTGGGGTCTTAGAGCACTCGTGAGAATGTGTAATTTTGGTTGCAAGTCATTTGAAGAAAATCCATGGTGGGAAAGGGGGGATTTGGCATAGTTAAAGAAAGCCTTTGCCACTATTCTTAACTTAGGGTTCGTTAGGGTTAGCAGTATTTCTATTGCATGTGTTTGAGTGGGGGGGATTTCGAGTCTTGGAGCGATGCTGGCTATGGCTACTTTTGCTTGGTTGCTTGCAAGTGGTTTGAATACAATCCACGGGGGGTAATGGGTAATTAGGGTACTTCGGCCTACTTTTACTTTCAAAGTAAGTTTTGTCTCCAGTTTTCTGCTAGGCCTCGTTTTTTGGGTGGGAGCACTGCTAGGAAGATCTATTTTTGTTCTAAAACACAGTTTACAGTACACCTAGCTTGAGGGGCAAGATCCGCTACATTAATTTGCCCATACTTACTTATCCTTCAAAAGGTGACTCAGAGTACGCACTTTCAAAAACATTGTACTGTCTGTCTACTAGGAAAAACAAATTGTGACTTTTTGCACTCCACAGCCTACATACCTTATATTTATTTATCAGTGGTGTTGTAATATTATATCACTTCCTGTTTTTCGTTGAATAATTACAGGCCGGGTTTCAGTCTCTGCAATGGGGAAAAAAGGATGGAGTCAGGCTTCACAGTAGCGAGCCACAATTCAGCATCAGGCAGGCAGTGGACAGGGTGTCTTCTGGTGACCAACATCGGTGGACGAAGCGTCGGCTGCAATGGAGGAGTGCCGCTAATAGGAGGATTTTTTTTCTGCGGGCAACTTACTTACCACTTCCAACAGGACCACTACAACCACACATAGATACAGTATCCCTTGCCTTTTTCTCTGACTGTGACTGCATTTCTTTGCTCTCTCTCGGCTTCTACATTGATCCCTTAACACATCACTTAGTCCACTCCACTATCTGCACCACACATAGTCATTTGTAAGTGCTCCTACGTAATTCGCAAGTCGCAGCACGCCCCAGGCCGTAGAGGACTGGGATGGCCCCAATGATGAAGCATGTCACCAAGGGGCAACCCTGGTGAGTGAGGGGACACCTAGAAAAAAAGCAATTTCTCCTTTTCTATCTACTATACCTTCTGTCAGGTTACGCAGCCCCTAAGCGCCTACCGTACTATGAAACTACATTTCCCATGAGTAGGCGGGAGACTTGCAGACTATTTAGTGAGACTATATGAGAGTACCCTTGTATGTTAGGACATCACTTCACTGATGCCTGTCTTGTCTTCTCTTACAGGTATCCTTTCCCTGCTGACCCTACCTTTACCCATCCCACATTTTTTATTTTAGTTTGTTATTTTTCTCCCTCGCCTAATGCCTCGAACACCCTGTGTTTACACTTCTGGGTGTTGGTGACATTTGGAGGTGGAACCATATTTGCATCGACTGGATCACGGGGAGTAAACGTGACACCTTCCAGACCAACCCCATTGAGTGTTGTTGTGAATGGATTTATAGTGACCAGCAAGGCTCTCGGGTATCTGGCTACAGAGACCTTATGTTGAATATAGTTATCAATAATTCCACACAGGCCCTGTACTGTCGCATTCTTTCTTTCCACAGTTGTCGATGATATATTCTTACTCTGCTTGACAAAGAACCATTGCTAATGTGAAAGAACTTCAACCGAATTAGTAGTTATACTTTACCATTTGTTAGGCTACAATGTGGCACTGCTCTACTGTACTTCTGTCACCTGCTATATTCTCAGTTGTACCGTTGAATTGCTCAGGAGGACAAACCAGATTTCATTTTCTTTTTTTTCATAGGCATGCAACTGCCACTGTGGCACACCACTACTACCACCGCTATGAGGAAATTTTATCCGACCAAGATTGCCAACGTTATTCGGTGTTTCCCGTGGAGCCAGCCCTGGGCCTAGCCCTACTTTCAAACACAAATTACAGGTAAGATAAGCGTTTGGTGGTTTGGGGGTATAATGGAGTATTAGTACGAGAGACGAGAGCCTGAAGGTAGTACTACTAAAGTCCTAGGACTCTTGGATTCACTTCACTTAGTCTGTGAGAGGCACTTAGTGTTGAAAACATTTGGGCATTTACACTTAAAGGAAGAAAATGGAACTAAACTTTCAGGAAAACAGTCAACGTTAAACCCCCACCCACCAGGCAAGCAGTAAAAAACAGGTATGCTCAGATAAAGTTTGAAAAAGTATATTTATATCCCTAACAAAATAATCTCCCGCAAGACCCTCCCTAACCCCAACGATTGTCCTTCAAAAGTCCCCAAAAACCCAACTCCCAATTCCCACCCCCCAAAAGTCTCTAAAAAAGGGGCAAGGGACACTAGGGGTGGATGCTGTTCACTTTTTGGGCCAGGGCATCATGCTCCTCGCGGAGCAAGGCGAGCTCCTGCTGAAGGCGGGACACCATCAGGGTGGTGCGGCGCAGGCGTGCCTTCACTGCCTTGCAGGTGCAAGGCCTGTGAGAAGCAGCTGTTGGCCTTGCTGCTCGGCGGTGGCGTTTGCCTTTGGCAGCCCGGCTCAGTCTCGGTGGACCACTGTGCTGGGTCACGGTGGCAGCCGGTGAGGCCACGGAGGACGACGTTGTCGTTGTTGTCGACCGCACACTTTCCACGTCCTCCAGGGCCACCAGCCGCCGATATTCCGCAACAGTGGCCTCGATTCTCCGTTGCCGGGCCGCTCTAGCCAGCTCCTTCCTCCTTGTTCGTTTGGAAGGAGAACCTATATGAAGAAAGAAAGACATAGTCTGTAACCAATGCTCTTTAAGATTAACTCAATCATTCAGCAGAAATGTGTGCTGCAGTACAACTAGCAACTTGCAAGCGCATTACATAACTATTGAGGCCAGTATCTATCTAACCTCACACTTCTTCATCCTTGCTCTAACATTAGTGGGAGTTTAAGGAACAAATTCTATGAGCACTGTGGACTTCCATTGGAGTCGACTATGAAAGTACACCAGTCTTATTCTTCTTCTTGTCTCTTGTTTTGGAAAATTGGTACGTTATTTTCTGCAAGCCGGCATAATGCCAGCGCGGTAAACTTGCACCCGAGAAAAAGAGACGCACGCCATGAGGAGTGACCTAGACTTGCGTTGCCGTTGCGTTACTGTACCCGTCCAGTACATGCAGGTGGTGAATCTCTTACTTTTCTATTACGGGTGGCACTGAGAATACTCTGTTACAACTCAAGGGCTACTGCTTAATTAATTTAACTTTCACCCTACAGTGGAAATGAGTACTAGAAATGGAAAATTGAAGAAGATAAATAATCTGATTATCTATCACTTCACATGGGATGTTTTTGCTTATATATGGGATGACTTTAGGTGCTTTGCTTTTTATTGAGTGACAGGCAGTGATACATCCACACATGAATGACTGAGTACTACTAAACTTATTAAGAGAGGTAGGGAGTGGCCACCATAATAACCGGATCTATGCAGTGCTTGCAATACAAACTACTGCTACTATTTATGGTAGTATTTGGACAAAATTAAAAGTTCTTTTCCTTGCCTTTCCTACACTGGAACGGACGTGCGGGTGCAGTGTTAGTGTTACATGCTCTTCAAAGTTACACTTACTTCATCCACTGACCGTCTACTCTCTCTAGATCATGGGTACTCACAAACTTTCTCTCAGGGGCTACATTTACAGTGTAGTTTGGGGCCGAGGGCCGCACTGGTGGGGGCGGAGTCAGAGGGGGCGGGGCTAAAGCAAAACGATAACTTGTGACCATGAGGTTGCACACAGGTCCCTGCAGCAGATGCCCTCATCCACTGAGCCACCAGACCCAGCATTTACATACATCTCTCTCCCTCCTGCTGTCCCTCCTGCCCTCCCTCCATCTCTCTCTCCCTCCTGCCCTCCCTCTCCCTCTGTCATCTCACTGTGTGTGTGTCTATCTGTGTCAGCCTTCAGCCCGGGTTGAGACCGCTTCCTCAACGCGCACACACAGACAACAACACCAAAGTACTTAACAGGTCTTTAAAAGACCATTAACATATTATTGAGGCTTTGTTTGTTTTAGCGCCCCTGCTTCTCCACCCTGACAATCACTGCTTGCCCGGCCCCACAGAGCAGAGGCTTAGTTCTATTTCACCTCTTTGTGGCCTTGCATCTCCACTCTGCTCTGTGGGGGCCGGGGGAGCAGTGATTGTCAGAGTGGAGATGCAGGGGCGCTAACAGGTGAAATACAAAAAAGCCTCTGCTCTGTGGGGGCCGGGGGAGCAGTGATTGTCTGCAAGGTCAGCGCACCGCCAACGAAGGCTTGCCGGGCCACCACCGGCCCGCGGGCCGTACTAGGAGTACCCCTGCTCTAGATACACATATGCTATCTAAGAGTCAGATAGTAGCATGATCCAGGTATATGGACACATACAGTTTCTGTGTCACCCACCCAGGCTGTTGTCCTTCCACCCATCATTGCTTCATCATTCACCCAGCCATGCATCTCATATTCTTGCCTTCCCAGCTAGTCTTCAATCTCAATAAGTAAGGAATATATAAGAGCTTACCTCTGGCCGCCACCACCACCGTCTCAACTCTCACAGCTGCCGCCGCCGCCTCCTCCCCTGAAGCATCGCCCGATTCGCCCTCCGCCTCGGTGTCGAGCACCACCACCTCCACACTGGCCCCGCCACCAGATGTTCCACCTACAAAGTACATTTAAGAATGTTAGAATAAAGCAGTCACTAGTATTTGGTCTAGGAATGAAGACATGTGAAAACAATGTAATTTGTGACTGTCGTTAAAGTTAAAAAAAAAATGTCCCTTTTTCCAGGGAAGGTTGTCTTGCTGCACTTTTTGGCACAACTGATGAAGGCTGTTTTTTTAACACGCACCATTTTTCTCCACACAGACAGAAGATGGACTTCTAACAACAAGATCAAGTTGAAACCAGGTGAGAGCTCGGCTCGACCACAAGAAATGTCTTCAATTAATCGTCAGCACTAACCACTTTTCCATTATCAGTTAAACGTTTAGTTTTATTATGACTTCATTTTAATAAATGTGTTTACTTTTAATAAAGCTTTTAAACTTAAATACAATCTGTGTTTTTTGGTCCAGACTAGAGTGACTGAGCGAAAGGTTTTGCAATTTTTGCAAGCATGAGTCCAGATAGAACACTTCAAAAGACATTATGGACAATCCCAGAGGACTGCACTAAGTTGATAGAGCTATTGCTGACTAGAATCATGGGAGTTTCGCCAACCGTGCAATCTTAGTTAGCTACACAGACAGACTAATAAGAATAATCTAGTAATACCACAGGGAGTCATAGTAGAGGCAGGATAAGAATTTAGATACAGTCTACAAGAAGAGCAAAGACAATTTTGAAAAAAGTCAAATGAGGAACGCTAGGAAAAATAGGTACTAGTCTAAAATGAAAACTTACTGGGGCCAGCAGAGGAGCCCTCGCCTGCCCGATCCTGGCCCTGTTGATGAACAGCATCCGCCGCCTGCTGCTCCTGTGTCCTCCTCTCGCCCCTGGGGGGAGCTGACGTACAACATGAAAGAAAGAACAGAAAACATGGATGATTGTTGCTTGTCAATGTCAACCAAATCAAACATTTCAAAAGAACAATAACAAAATATTTCTGCGAAATTATATTGATTATGGTTACTTTTCATTTATATGCGGACCTGTGACTTCGAAAGTCACGTAACTCACTAAACAAAGTACTGAAACGTTCACCTAGGACTGGCAGGCAGCAGTCCGCAGGCAAGACGCAAAGTGACAGACAAACTCCATTGTGATTTCAGTCAGATCAGTGACAACACTAACAGTTGCCTGCTACATTACCAGTCATTTAAATATTCAAACTATCAATCCACCGCCACTATTTTTCTTATTGTCAGGGTTACAAAGGAAGGGGCAGATTTAAGCCCTTGCGGCTCTTTTGCGCCGTTCTTGCGTGACTTTTGTGACGCAGCAGCTAAACAAAAAAGGGCGCCATGGTGCGGCGTATAATATTATAACAACGTGACGCATTTGGGAGATGCATCCCGTTATAAAGCCCTGCGCCATCAGGGGGCGTTCCGGCGCAAGGGAGGGCATTCCTGCGCTGGAACACATCCTAATAGTGGCTGAGGGAAATCTACAAAATATCAATCAGTCACCTTTAGGACAATGATGCGTCACACAAACCCTGCACCTGCTTGAAGCAGACGTACGGCTTGACCCAGCATTGGGGAGATAGGGTACCCCAGAGCATTGATGGAGCTGCGCCATCGTTGCGACGCAACTCCAGCAGTAAAGCTTCGGTGACGTTTTGGGCCCATGGGGCGCCGCCGCCGCATTGCAAATACGGCGCACCATGTTTGGTGGTGGTAGCGGGCCGCACAATTAATGGCGCATCCCTGCTACTTTGCAGGGATGCGACGGTAATTGCAATTCTGCCCCTTAGGGGCATACTTACTTACGCGTTCTGGCGCATCTCCAGAGATGCGCCAGATCAAATGCGTCACGCAAAACTACCCTTGCGACACGGCAGATGTGCCTCATTTACAATGCGGCGCGCCCTGGCGCAAGGGTAGGCACTTGCGTGACGCATCTCGTCACGTAAGAGCGGCGCATCGCTGGAGTCACGTCGCCAACGCAATGCAACTCCAGTAATGCTCAGGGCCACCCAATACTTTACATGCTGTGTCAGTCCTTTCGCCTGCTTCGAGCAGACATAAGGAATTGAATTGACGTAGCAGCGGCGCAGAAGTGCCTGCGTTAAATCTTGTAGATTTCACGCAGGCAATTTTGCGAGGCGCACAGCCGCTGGACCGCCCACCCTGCGTACTAGGAACGCACCCATTGTGGTGCAGGCCCATGGCTTTATAACGTGACGCATCTCCCTAGATGCGTCATGCTGTAAATGACTTGCAGGGATGCGGCACGTTTACGCCGCTGTTGCGTCACGCAAGGCAACGTAAACGTGGCGCAAGGGGCTTGTAAATGTAATCTGCCCCCTAGTGTCTAGCATTACGCAGTTCTGTTAAGTACACTCATACATAATAGTTACTCAGGCCAATGAGACCACGAAATAGAAAACAAATAAGCATAGTAGCAACCCCACTGAGAAGGAGAGCAGTGCACCTGAAATGCACAGAAGATTTTGAAATATAATTTAACTACAATGTAATCGTCATCAGCGGCATTATTGGCTTGCTCCATGTAAAAAACAAATATTTGCAATACAACAACACAGAGCAGGAGAAAACATCATAGTAGTGAGTGATTAAATGCCAATGGCTACTACTACTCACCAAGGCCGGGGATCTCCAAGCCGAGCTGGTCCAGCAGGTCGCGCTCGCGGTCCAGGAGGTCCGTCCAGCGATGGGTGACCTGGCTGTAGGTGCGCTGGACCCCGTAGAGGTGGGATATGGCCCAGCACACCTTCTCCCACCGCTTCCGGCGCTCCCGCATGTTATAGCCGCCGGCCGCGATCCTGCCGCCTCCCGCGATGGTCCTGGGCAGGCGGCGCTGGACAAAGTACACCAGCGCGCCCACTTCCTCCGGGCTGAATATCTCCCGGCGCGTCACCTGCTCCCCCCTCGATCTCACGCCTGCTGTCCTGCCACTGGGTCCAGCACTACTCCCCGCCGCCGCTGCGGCCCTCAAGTGCCTGGGCAGCTTCACGGCGCCTGGCTTGACCATGGTCTGGGCAGGTAAGGTAGGAAGAAGTAGAAAATTAAGAAAGAATAGGATAGGGAAGAAGAAAAGAAAAGAGTTTACAAAAGTAGTTTAAAAGTAAAGAAAAATAGCAGAAAAGACAAAAATATACAGCTAGGAAAAGAGAGGGATAGATAAGAAGCAAAATCGTAAAAAAAAAACTGAAAACAAGCAAAGGATGGGAAAGATATCAAGAGGATTAAACACCATGCCCAGACACAGGAAATGAATGAAAAACAAGATGGCCGGCGCCCGTTTCCGAGCGCGAAAGTCAGTTCGCGCGAGATTTTCCTCGCGATCTCGTGCGAACCTCTAGATTTCCCGCGCGATCTCGTGCGAACCTCTACTCGCAATGCGCTTACTGCGCGAGATTATACATAGCGGGCGGAAACGGAAATACGTCACGCAAACAAAATGGCCGCGCCCGTACTCGACCTTGGGGTAAATTCGCGTGTTGCGCTGCAAGCGGCTCGCGAATACTGCAAAAAAACTCGCGAAACAACAAGCCGCAAAAAAATAAAATGCTCATTCGCACGAATTGGCGGCTTCCGCGGTCGGTTTCGCACGACGCCGCGCCCCGCGAATAGCGCGAAAAAAACCGCAAAACGATTTCAGCAAAAGCAAAAGCAATGAGCAGGTGCAAAAGGTCAACCTCATGATTTGTAACGATTCTTTGTATTGCTTCCTGAGGGGGCCCTCCAGAATTCGGTTGCCTGCTTGCAACTATTGTGTGACCCTGCTCTGACCTTAACTGTATGCCACAAAGGTCCTGATTTACAGCTAAAGGAGCAGACAAGCAGGTGCCAGGCTGGAACTTTAAATTCTTTCAGTGACACATTAATTAGCCCCTAATTCATTATTGTCAGTTGGGGCAGGGCAGGTGTTGTAACTAATTTTGCAACAATGAAAGCACTTAGCAAGTGCAAAAGATCACTAATCAGGGCGCACTAAGGAAGCAGGTGCCAGCTAAAAAAATATTCTGTGACACATTAATCAGCCCCAAATTAATTCAGGTCACTTGAGGCAGGGAAGGTGTGCTTTGCTTTGCCGAAAATAATGTACACTGGACAACCAGAGGGTGTGGTGATGAAACAGAGGGTGGCATGGGTGGGCCAGAGGGTGGCATGAGTAGTCAGAGAGTGGCAGTGGTGACAGAGAGTGGCAGTGATGAAGAAGAGTGTCCCAAACAGGCTGGACATGTAGAAACAACAAGTTCGCAAAACTTGCGACCCGACAGGTAAGTTCGCAAATTGCGAAATTGTAAAAACCCTCGCGAACTGGCAGAAACACGGGCGAACACAAAAAAAAAAAAAAATCCGCAAATTCGCGGGAATTCGCGGATTTTGCGGATTGCGAATCCGCAAATCCGCAAAATTCGCGAACGCGAGATCCGCAAAATTCGCCCATGCTTATACTAGACCCCATGTTATGCAATGCCACAAAGTAATTCCAACAGCTCGTGTATATTTGTAAATTATTGCATGGTATTGAGTAGTGCGAGTGTTTAATAAATGTTCTCTTCCTTTTATAAAGCATAGTACAGACTGAACAATCAATTATTGAGTGTTAGTTCTGAGTACTGGTAAATGGTGATTACTAGCCCATGCCACCTCCCTTGAGTAAGCCTTACACTGCTCTGCAAGACTACTCTCTGAGAGTCAAGCACTACAATGGGGTGTTTGGTTCCCCGTGAAGGACAAATGTAGAAATGTTATTTGTGCAGACCTCACAGA